>NC_092004.1:5725000-6025000 GCF_044704955.1 Pristiophorus japonicus | reverse complement strand
CCAGGTCAATATTTAGTGTACTCTCTAGATCATTATTTATTAACCTCTCCAGATCAGTATTTATTACCCTCTCCACGTCAGTATTCATTGCCCTCTCCAGGTCAGTATTTATTTTAATCTCCAGGTCAGTACTTATTGAATCTCCAGGTCAGTATTTATTGTACTTCCAGGTCAGTATTTATTGTACTCTCCAGGTCAGTATGGATTTTATTCTCCAGGTCAGTTTTTATTGTACTCTCCAGGTCAGTATTTATTTTACTCTGCAGGTCAGTATATATTGTACTCCCCAGGCCAGTATTTATTGCCCTCTCCAGGTCAGTATTTATTTTACACCCCAGGTCAATATTTATTGTATTCTCCAGGTCAATATTTAGTGTACTCTCCAGATCATTATTTATTAACCTCTCCAGATCAGTATTTATTACCCTCTCTATGTCAGTATTTATTGTACTCTCCCCAAGTCACTATTTATTTTACTCTCCAGGTCAGTTTTTATTGTACTCTCCAATTCATTATTTATTGTACTCTCCAGGTCAGTATTTATTGTACTCTCCAATTCAGATTTTATTGCACTCTCCAGGTCAGTACTTATTGTAATCTTCAGATCAGTATTAATTCTTCTCTCCAAGTCACTATTTATTGTACTCTCCAGTTCAGTATTTATTGCCCTCTCCAGGTCAGTAATAATTGTACTCTCCAGGTCAGTATTTATTGTAGTCTCCAGGACAGTATTTATTGCCTTCTCATGGTCAGTATTTATTGTATTCTCCAGGTCAGTATTTATTTTACTCTCCAGGTTCGTATTTATTGTACTGCCCACGTCAATATTTATTGTACTCTCCAGGTCAGTATTTATTGTACTCTCCAAGTCATTATTTATTGTACTCTCCAGGTCAGTATTTATTGTTCTCTCCAGATCAGTATTTATTGTACTCTTCAGGTCAGTATTTATTGTACTCTCCAGGTCAGTATTTATTTCCCTCTCCAGGTCAGTATTTATTGTAATCTCCAGGTCAGTACTTATTGAATCTCCAGTTCAGTATTTATTGTACTTCCAGGTCAGTATTTATTTTACACTGCAGGTCAGTATTTAGTTTCCTCTCCAGATCAGTATTTATTGTACTCCCCAGGCCAGTATTTATTGCCCTCTCCAGGTCAGTATTTATTTTACTCCCCAGGTCAATATCTATTGTATTCTCCAGGTCAGTATTTATTGTACTCTCCAGGTCAGTATTTATTGTACTCTCCAGATCATTATTTATTAACCTCTCCAGATCAGTATTTATTACGCTCTCTATGTCAGTATTTATTGTACTCTCCAAGTCACTATTTATTCTACTCTCCAGGACAGTTTTTATTGTACTCTCCACGTCAGTATTTCTTATACTCTCCAAGTCAGTATTTATTACCCTCTCCATGTCAGTATTTATTACTCTCTACAGTTCAGTATTTATTACCCTCTCCAGGTCAGTATTTATTGTACTCCCCATGTCAGTATTTATTGTACTCTCCAGGTCAGTATTTATTGTACTCTCCAGGTCAGTATTTATTGTAATATCCAAGTCAGTTTTTATTGTACTTTCCAGGTCAGTATTTAATGTACTCTCCATGTCAGTATTTATTGTAATCTCCAGGTCAGTTTTCATTGTACTCTCCAGGTAAGTATTTATTACCCTCACCAGATCAGTATTTATTACCCGCTCCAGGTCTGTATTTATGGTACTCTCCAGGTCAGTATTTATTGTACTCTCCAAGTCACTATTTATTGTACTCTCCAGTTCAAAATTTATTGTACTCTCCAGCTCAGTCTTTATTGTACTCTACAAGTCACTATTCATTGTACTCTCCAGTTCAGTATTTATTGTTCTCTCCAGGTCAGTATTTATTGTACTCTCCAGGTCGGTAATTATTGTACTCTCCAGGTCAGTATTTATTGTACTCTCCAGGTCAGTATTTATTGTACTCTCCAGGTCAGTTTTATTGTACTCTCCAGGACAGTATTTATTGCCCGCTCCAGGTCAGTATTTATTGCCCTCTCTCGTTCAGTATTTATTGTACTCTCCAGGTCAGTATTTATTGTATTCTCCAGGTCAATATTTATTGTACTCTCCATTTCACTATTTATTGTACTCTCCAGGTCAGTATTTATTGCCCTCTCCAGGTCAGTATTTATTGTACTCTTCAGGTCAGTATTTATTGTACTCTCTAGGTCAGTATTTATTGTACTCACCAGGTCAGTATTTATTGCCCTCTCCAGGTCAGTATTTATTCTACTCTCCAGGTCAGTTTTTATTGTACTCTCCAGGTCAGTATTTATTGCACTCTCCAGATCAGCATTGATTGCCCTCTCCAGGTCAGTATTTATTGCCGATCCCTAATTGTCCCCGAGAATGTGAGTGAGCCGCCTTCTTGAACCGCTGCAGTCCGTGTGCTGAAGGTGTTCCCACAGTGCTGTTTGGGAGGGAGTGCCAGGATTTTGACCCAGCGACTATGAAGGAACAGCCAATATATTTCGAAGTCAGGATGGTGAGTAACTTGGAGGGGAACTTGCAGATGATGGTGTTTCCATGCACTTGCTGCCCTTGTCCTTCTAGGTGGTTGGGGTCGCGGGTTTGGGAGGTGCTGACAACGAAGCCTTGGCGAGTTGCTGCAGTGTATCTTTTCGACGGTGCGCCGGTGCTGGAGGGAGTGAATGTTTAATGTGGTGGATGCAGGGCTAATCAAGTGGGCTGCTTTGTCCATACAAAAGGAGCCAGTCAAAAAACAGGAAACTATAGACCAGTTAGCCTAACATCTGTGGTTAGGAAAATGCTGGAGTCTGTTATTAAGGAAGCAGTAGCAGGACTTTTGGAAAAGCATAATACAATCAAGCAGAGTCAGCATGGTTTTATGAAAGGGCACTCTCATTTCACAAATGTGCTGGAATACTTTGAGGATGTAACGAACAGGGTGGATAAGGGGGAACCATTGAATGTGCTGTATTTGACAAGGTGCCATATAACAGGTTACTGCAGAAGATAAAAGTTCACGGGGTTGGGAGTAATATATTAGCATGGATAGAGTATTGTTTAACGAACAGAAAACAGATGGTCGGGATAAATGTGTCATTTTCGTGTTGGAAATCAGTGACTAGTGAGGTGCCGCAGGGATCGGTGCTGGGGCCTCAACTATTAACAATCTTATATTAATGACTCGGATGAGGGGATCAAGTGTAATGTAGCCATGTTTTCCGATGATATAAAGATGGGTGGGAAAGCAAATTGTGAGGAGGACACAAACAATCTACAAATAGATATAGACAGGCTAAGTGAGTGGGCGAAAATTTATCAGATGGAGTATAATGTGGGAAAATGTGAGGATATCCACTTTGGCAGAAAAAATAGAAAAGCAAATTATAATTTAAATGGAGAAAAATTGCAAAGTGCTGCAGTACAGAGAGACCTGGGTGGACTTGTACATCAAACACAAAAGGTTAGTATGCAGGTACAGCAAGTAATCAGGAAGGCAAATGGAATGTTGGCCTTTATTGCAAGGGGGATAATGCAGAGAAGTGCTGCTACAACTGTGCAGCGTATTGGTGAGGCCACACCTGGAGTACTGCATGCAATTTTGGTCTCCGTATTTAAGGAAGGATATACTTGCAGTGGACGCTGTTCAGAGAAGGTTCACTCGGTTGATGCCAGTGAAGTGGGGGTTGGTTTATGAAGATAGGTTGAGTAGGTTGGGGCTATACACATTGGAGTTCAGAAGAATGAGGTGTTCTTATCGAAACATACAAGATCATGAGGGGGTTCGACAAGGTGGATGCAGAGAGGATATTTCCACTCATACCACTCAGAGTCTAAGAATAATGGGCTGCCCATTTAAAACTGTGATGAGGAGGAATTTTTTCTCTGAGGGTTGTAAATCTATGCAATTCTCTCCCCCAGAGAGTTATGGAGGCTGGGTCATTAAATATATTTCAGGCAGAGATAGACAGATCTTTGAGTGATCGGGGAGTAAAGAGTTATGGGGAGCGGGCAGGCAGGCAAGTGGAACTATGACCACGATCAGATCAGCCATGATCGTATTAAATGGAGGAGCAGGTTCGGTGGGCCATATTGCCTAATCCTGGTTCTATTTCTGATGTTCTTATGGATAGAGGGTGGGCTAACTGACAGAAGACAGAGAATCAGGCTAAATGGTTCATTCTCCGGTTGTCAAACAGTAACATATGTGGTCGCACAGGGATCGGTGCTTGGAACCTCAACCATTGGGACCAAGTGTAATGGGGCCAAGTTTCCTGATGATACAAATATGTGTGGGAAAGCAAGTTGTGAGGAGGACACAACGAATCTGCAGAGGGATATTGGCAGGCTAAATGAGTGGGAAAAATGTTGTAGATGGTGTATAATGTGGGAATTGTGAGGTTTTCCACTTTGGCAAGAAAAAAAAACGAAAATTATTATTTAAATAGAGATATATTAAAAATGCTGCAGTACAGAGGGACCAGGGTGACCTTGTACATAAGACATAAAATTAGAAGCAGGAGTAGGCCATACGACACCTCAAGCCTGCTCCGCCATTTAATAAGATCCTGGCTGATCTGATCATGGACTCCGCTGCACTTCCCCGCCCGCTTCCCATGACCCTTTATACCCTAATCATTCTTCTGAATTCCAATGAGTAGAGGCCCAAACGAGTCAACCTTTCCTCATAAGTCAAGCCCCAGATCTCTGGAATCAACCTAATGAATCTTCTCTGAATTGCCTCCAAAGCAAGTATATACTTTCATAAATATGCAAACCAAAACTGCACGCAGTATTCCAGGTGTGGCCTCACCAAAACCCTGTACATTTGGAACAAGACTTCCCTGTTTTTATATTTCCATCTCCTTTGCATTAAAGGCCGAGATTCCATTGGCCTTCCTGATCATTGCTGTACCTGCATACTAACCTTTTGTGTTTCATGCACAAGTACCCCCAGGTACCGCTGCACCGCAAAACTTTGCAATCTTTCTGCATTTAAATAATAACTTTCACTTTTTAATATTTTTCTGCCGAAGTGCATGACCTCACACTTTCCAACATTATGCTCCATCTACCGAAATTTTTGCCCACTCGCTTACCCTGTCTATGGCCTTTTGCAGATTTTTCTGTCCTCCTCACACATTGCTTTTCCTCCCATCTTTTATGGTCAGCAAACTTGGCTATGTTACACTCGGTCCATTCCTCTAAATCGTTAATATAGATTGTAAATATTTGGGGTCCCGGTACTGATCCCTGCTGCACCCCACTAGTTCCTGATTGCCAAACCGAGAATGAACCATTTATCCCGACTCTCTGTTTTCTCTTGGTTAGCTAATTCTCTATCATAGAAACATTGAAAATAGGTGCAGGAGTAGGCCATTCGGCCCTTCGAGCCTGCACCGCCACTCAATTAGAGCATGGCTCATCATTCCTTCAGCACCCCGTTCCTGCTTTCTCTCCATACCTCGTGATCCCCTTTAACGTAACAGCCATAACAAACTCCCTCTTGAAGATATCCAATGAACTGGCATCAACAACTCTCTGCGGCAGGGAATTCCACAGGTCAACAACTCTCTGAGTGAAGAAGTTTCTCCTCATCTCAGTCCTAAATGGCCTATCCCTTATCCTAAGACGATGTCCCCTGGTTCTGGAATTCCCCAACATCGAGAACATTCTTCCCGCATCTAGCCTGCCTAGTCCAGTCAGGATCTTGTATGTTTCTATGAGATCCCCTCTCATCCTTCTAAACACCAGTGAATAAAGGCCCAGTTGACCCAGTCTCTGCACATATGACTGCCCAGCCATCCCTGGAATCAGTGTGGTGAACTATCGCTGCAATCCATCGATAACATGAACGTCCTTCCTCAGACTATGATACCAAAACTGAACACAATATTCCAGGTGAGGCCTCACTATGGCCCTGTACAACTGCAGTAAGACCTCCCTAGCTATGAAGGCCAACATACCATTTGCCTTCTTCACCGCCTGCTGTAAAATGGATGTGGGGAGTTCAAACACAGTCCTTGCTTCTTTAATAACGGACTCCAACATTTACCCAACCACAGATGCTAGGCTAAATGGTCTATAGTTTCCCTGCTTATTTTCTGCCACTTTTTTTAAATAGGGGCGTTTACACTCACAGTGACACTGACCCCTCACACACCTCTATCTGGGGGGGGGGGGGTCCCTCTAACCCCTCACACACCTGGATCTGGGTGGGGCGCGACGTCCATCTAACCACTCATATTCCTGTATTTGCGGAGGAATCTCTAAGTCTTCTCTCACACTCCTGTATCTGGGGACGTCCCTCTAACCCCTCTCGCACACTCCTGTATCTGGGAAGCTCCCATTAAAGCCTCTCTCTCACTCCTGTATCTGGGGAGAACCATCTAACCCTTCTCTCACTCTCCTATATCTGGGGGTGTCCCTCTAAATCCTCTCTCACACTCCTGTATCTGGGAAGGTCCCTCTAATCTCTTCTCTCACACTCCTGTATCTGGGGAGGTGCCTCTAACACCTCTCTCACACTCCTGTATCTGGAGAGCTCTCTCTAACCCCTTTCTCTCACTCCTGTATCTGCAGAGATACTTCAAACCCTTCTCTGTCACTCCAATATCTAGGGGGGGCCCTATAACCACTCTCTCACACTTATGTCTCTGGGGAGGTGCTCCTAACCCCTCTCGCATCACTCCTCTAATTGAGGATGTCCCTCTAACCCCTCCCACATTAATCCTGTATTTCGGAATTTACTAACTCCTTTCTCCCACTCCGAGTCTGGGGAGGTCCCTGAAACCCCTCTCTCCCAATCCAGTATTTGGGGAGTTTCATCTAACTCCTTCCTCACACTCCTGTATCTGGGGAGGACCCTCTAACCCCTCTCTCACAGTCCTGTGTCTGGGGAGCTCCCTCTAACACATCTCTCACACTCCTGTATCTGCGGAGCTCCCTCTAACCCCTCTCTCACACTCCTGTATCTGTGGACGTCGCTTTTAAATCAATGAGCTAATGCCCATTTTACTGTCCACAGCAAGAATCCTTGCATGGATCTGTGTCAGGTTGAGGTCTGTGATTTGCTTGAGGGAGGAGAGAATGAGGAAGGAGCTGTGATTCCATAATATCTATTGTGAATACCTTTCTTGCTATTTCCCTGGTATTGTTGACAGTAAGGAGTGAACAATTGACTGGGTGTGTTTCGAAGATGTACGTGACACTGTCGTTTCACAGGGGTATAATCAGCTGTGATATTCATTTCAGTTTACTGCAGCTATCCTTATTTCAACCTGAAATATTTGCTCAGGTTTTGTTAAAGGGCAGGTTAAAAAATAGTTGTAAAACTGACCTCGTCTCTGAGCTTGAGTCAAAGACAAAAGCTCCCAGTTATAAAATGATATCAACACAGTCTGACTCTGGACGCAATTCCGAGGTTAGTTTTCTGGGGAGCTCGCTCTAATCTCTCGCTCATACTCCTGTGTCTGGGGAGGTCCTTTTCACCATCTCTCTCACCTCAGTATTTAGAGAGGTTCCTTTAACCCATCTCTCACACTCCTGTATCTGGGGAGCTCCCTCTAACCCCGCTCTGAACTCCTGTATCTGGGGAGCTCCGTCTAGCCCCTCACTCACACTGCGGTATCTGGGGAGCTCCCTCTAACCAATCTCTCACACTCCTGTATCTGGGGAGATCCCTCTAACCCCTCACACTCCTGTATTTGGGCAGGTCCCTCGAACCCCTCTCTCACACTCCTGTATCTGGGGAGGTCCGTCGAACCCCTCTCTCACACTCCTGTATCAGGGGAGGTCACTCCAACCCCTCTGTCACAATCCTGTATCTGCGGAGGTCACTCTAACCCCTCTCTCACACTCCTGTATCTGGGGAGGTCCCTCTAAACCCTCTCTCACACTCCTGTATCTGAGGAAGTCCCTCTAAACCCTCTCTCACACTCCTGTATCTGGGGGAGTTCCCTCTAACCCCTCACACTCCTGTATCTGGGAAGGTCGCTCTAACCCCTCTCTCACACTCCTGTATCTGGGGAGGTCCCTCTAACCCCTCTCTCACACTCCTGTATCTGGACAGGTCCCTCTAAACCCTCCCTCACACTCCTGTATATGGGAAATCCCTCTAACCCCTCTCTCACACTCCTGTATCTGGGGGAGGTCACTCTAACCCCTCACACTCCTGTATCTGGGAAGGTTCCTCTAACCCCACTCTCACACTCCTGTATCTGGGGAGGTCAATTTTTCTCCTCTCTCACACTCCTGTATCTGGGTAGGTCCCCCTAACCCCTCACATTCCTATATCTGGGGAGCTCCCTCTAGCACGGCTCTCGCACTCCTGTATCTGCGGAGGTCCCTCTAATCCCTCCTGCACACTCCTGTATCTGGGGAGGTCCCTCTAAACCTTTCTCTCACAGTCCTGTATCTGGTGAGGTCCCTCTAACACCTCTCTCACACTCCTGTATCTGTGGACGTCCCTTTTAATCAGTTAGCTAGTGCCCATTTTGCTGTACAGAGCAAGAGTCCTTGCATGGACCTTTGTCTGGTTGAGGTCAGTGATTTGCTTGACGGAGGAGAGAATGAGGAAGGAGCTGTGATTCGATAATATCTATTGTGAATACCTCTCTTGCTATTTCCCTGGTATTGTTGACAGTAAGGGGTGAACAATTGACTGGGATTGATTGGAAGATGTACGTGACTCTGTCGTTTCTCAGGTGTATAATCAGGTGTGATATTCATTCCAGTTTACTGCAGCTAACCTTATTTCAACCTGAAATATTTGTTTCGGTTTTGTGAAATGGCAGGTTAAAAAATGGTTGTAAAACTGTCCTCGCATGTGAGCTGTCAGCGTAAGAGAACAGCTCCCAGTTATATACTGGTGTCAACACAGTCTGACTCCGGACGCAATTCCTCGGTCATGTTTCTGGGGAGCTCTCTCTAACCTCTTACTCACACTTCTGTATCTGGGAGGTCCCTCTAACCTCCCAAACTCCTGTATCTGAGCAGATTCCTCTAACCCCTCGCACACACTCCTGTAATGCAGGAGGTCACTCTAACCCCTCTCCCAGACTCCTGTATCGAGGGACCTCCCTCAAACCCCTCTCTCACATTCCTGTAACTGGGGAGGCCCCTCTAACCCCTCCTGCACACTCGTGTATCTGGGGAGGTCCCTCTAAAGCCTCTCTCACACTCCTGTATCTGGGGAGCTCCCTCTAACCCATCTCTCACACTCCTGTATCTGCGGAGATCCCTCTAACACTTCCTGCACACACCTGTATCTGGGGAGGTCCCTCTAAACCCTTCTCTCACATTTCTGTATCTGTGGAGGAACCTCGAACCCCTCTCTCACACTCCTGTATCTGTGGACGGCCCTTTTAATCAATGAGCTAGTGCCCATTTTACTGTACACAGCAAGTAGCCTTGCATGGACCTGTGTCAGGTTGAGGTCAGTGATTTGCTTGAGGGAGGAGAGAATGAGGAAGGAGCTGTGATTCCATAATATCTATTGTGAATACCTCTCTTGCGATTTCCCTGGTATTGTTGACAGTAAGGGGTGAGCTATTGACTCGTTGTGTTTGGAAGATATAAGTGACTGTCGTTTATCAGGAGCATAATCAGCTGTGATATTCATTCCAGTTTACTGCAGCTATCCTGATCGCAGTCTGAAATATTTGTTCAGGTTTTGTGAAATGGCAGTTTAAAAAATGGTTGTAAAACTGACCTCGCCTGTGAGTTGTCAGACTAAGTCAACAGCTCCCAGTTATATACTGGTGTCAACACAGTCTGACTCCGGACACAATGCCGAGGTCAGGTTTCTGGGGAGCTCCATCTAATCCCTCGCTCACACTCCTGTAACGCAGGAGGTCCCTCTAACCCCTCTCCCACACTCCTGTATCGAGGGAGCTCCCTCTGACCCCTCTCCCACACTTCCGTACCCGGGGAGGTCCCTCTAACCCCTCTCTCATACTTCTGTTTCTGGGGAGTTCGTTCTAACCCCTCACATTCCTGTATCTGGGGAGTTCCCTCCATCCCAGAAGAAGAGGAAATAGGAACTGGCGTCGGCCATACGGCCCCTCGAGCCTGCTCTGCCATTCAATATAATTTCCTGGCTGATCTGATCATGGACTCAGCTCCACTTCCCCACCCGCTCCCCATAACCCCTTATCCTCATCGTTTAAGAAACTGCCTATTTCTGTCTTAAATTTATTCAATGTCCCAGCTTCCTGAGGCAGCGAATTCCATAGATTGACATCCCTGAGAGAAGAAATTTCTCCTCCTCTCCCTTATTCTCAGATCACGAACTCTAGTTCTAGTCTCCCCCTGTCAGTGGAAACATCCTCTCTGCATCCACCTTGACATGCTCCCTCTTAATCTTATACGTTTCGATAAGGTCCCCACTTATTCATTCTTCTGAATTCCAATGAGTAGAAGTCCAACCTACTCAACCTTTTCTCATATAGCAACCGCCTCATTCCCGGAATCAACCTAGTGAATCTTATCTGAACTGCCTCCAAAGCAAGTATATCCTTTCGTAAATATGGAAACCAAAACTGCACACAGTATTCCAGGTGTGGCCTCACTAATACCCTGTATAGCTGTTGTAAGACTTCCCTGCTTTTATACTCCATCCTCTTTGCAATATAGGCCAAGATTCCATTGGCCTTTCTGATCACTTGCTGTAGATGTGTACTATCGTTTTGTGTTTCATGCACAAGTACCCCCAGGCAATCTTTCTCCATTTATAAATAATGTTTTCCCTCAAAGTGCATGACCTCACAGTTTCCAACATTATATTCCATCTGCCAATATTTTTCCCACTTACTTCGCCATTTGCAGATTTGGTGTGTCCTCGTCACACATTGCTTTTCCTCCCATCTTTATATCATAAACAAACTTGGCAAGGTTACACGTTCTTCCAAGTCGTTAATATAGATTGTAAATAGTTGGGTTCCCAGCACTGATCCCTGCGGCACCCCACTAGTTACCAACCAGAGAATGAAGCATTTATCCCGACTCTCTGTTTTCTGTTTGTTAGCTAATCCTCTATCAGGGCTAATTAACCCCAACCCCATGAACATTTATCTTGGTCATTAACCTTTTTATGTGGTACCTTATCAAATGCATTCTGGAAGTTCAAATACAGCACATCCATGGCTCCCCTTTATCAACCCTGTTCGTTACATCCTCAAAAGATTTCCTGCAAATTTGTCAAACATGACTTCCCCTTTGTAAGTCCATGCTGACTCAGCCTGACCGAATTTTGCTTTTCCAAATGTCCTGCTATTGCTTCTTTAATAACGGACTCCAACATTTTACCAACCACAGATGCTAGGTTAACTGGTCTATAGTTTCCCTGCTTTTTGTCTGCCTCTTCTTTTAAATAGGGGCGTTTACATTACAGTGACACTGACCCCTCACATACCTCGATCGGGGGTTGGGGTCAATCTAACCACTCACACACCTGGATCTGGGGGGGGGCGCGGGGCGTCCATCTAACCACTCACATTCCTGTATTTGGGGAGGAATCACTAAGACCGGGCGTCCCTCTAAAACCTCCCAAATTAATCCTGTATTTCGCGAATTTCCTAACTCCTTTCTCCCACTCCTGTATCTGGGGAGTTACTCGAACCCCTCTCTCTCACTACTGTATCTGGGGAGGTCCCTCTAACCACTCTCTCACACTCCTGTATCTGGGGAGGTCCCTCTAACCCCTCCTGCACACTCCTGTATCTGGGGAGCTCCCTCTAACCCCCCCTCTCACACTCCGATATCGGGGGAGGTCTCTCTGACCCCTCTCTCAAATTCCAACATCTGGGGAACTCCCTCTAACCCCTCTCTCACACTCCTATATCTGGGCGCTCCCTCTAACCCCTCTCTCACACTCCTGTATCTGGGGAGGTCCCTCTAACCCATTCTCACAATCCTATATCTTGGGAGGTTCCTCTAACCCATCTCTCACACACTCCTGTATTTGCGGAGGTCCCACTAACCCCTCTCTCACACTCCTGTACCTCGGGAGGTCCATCTAACCCCAGCCCCTTCTCACACTCCTGTATCTGGAGAGGTCCCTCTTACCCCTCTCTCACACTCCTATATCTGGGCGCTCCCTCTAACTCCTCTCTCACACTCCTGTATCTGTGGAGGTCCCTCTAACCCTTCTATCTCACTCCTGTATCTAGGGAGGTCTCTCTAACCCCTCCCTCACACTCCTGCATCTGGGGAGGTCACTCTAACCCCTCTCTCACACTCCTGTATCTGGGGAGGTCCTTCTAACCCCTCTCTCACACTCCTGTTTCTGCGGAGGTCTCTCTAACCCCTCTCTCACACTCCTGTATCTGGGGAGGACCCTCGAACCCACCTCCCACACTTTGTATCTGGGAAGCTCCCTCTAAACCCTCTCTCATGCCCCTGTATCTGGGGAAGTCCCTCTAACCCCTCTCTCACACTCCTGTATCTGGGGAGTTCCCTCTAACCACTCTCTCACACTCCTGTATCTGGGAAATCCCTCGAAACCCTCTCTCACACTCCTGTATCTGGGGAGTTCCCTCTAACCCCTCTCTCACAAACCTGTATCTGGGGAGGTCTCTCTAACCCATCTCTCACACACTTCTGTATCTGGGGAGGTCTCTCTAACCCCTCTCTCACACTCCTATATCTCGGGAAGTCCCTCTAACCCCTCTCTCACACATTCCTCTACCTGGGGAGGTCCCTCTAACCCCTCTCTCACACTCCTATATCTGGGCGCTCCCTCTAACCCGTCTCTCACACTCCTCTATCTGGGGCGGTCCCTCTAACCCCTCTCTCAGACTCCTGTATCTGGGGAGGTCCCATTAAAGCCTCTCTCACACTCCTGTACATCGGGAGGTCCATCTAACCCCCAGCCCGCTCTCTCCTGTATCTGGGGAGGTCCCACTAAGCCCTCTCTCACACTCCTGTATCTGGGGAGTTCCCTCTAACACCTCTCTCACACTCCTGTATTTGGTGAGCTCCCTCTAACCTCTCTCTCACACTCCTTTATCTTGGGAGGTCCCTCTAATCCCCCTCTCACACTCCTGTATCTGGGGAGGACCCTCTAACTCCTCGCTCACACACCTGTATCTGGGGAGTTCCCTCTAACCCCTCTCTGACACTCCTGTATCTGGGGAGGTCCCTCTAACCGCTCTCTCACACTCCTGTATCTGGGGTGGTCCCTCAAACTCCTCACACTCCTGTATCTGGGGAGGTCCCTCTCATCCCTCTCTCACACTCCTGTATCTCGGGAGGTCCCTCTAACCCCTCTCTCACACTCCTGTATCTGGGTAGGTCCCTCTAACCACTCTCCCACACACCTGTATCTGGGGAGCTCCCTCTAACACGGTTCTCACCCTTCTGTATCTGCGGAGGTCCCTCTAACCCCTCCTGCACATTCCTGTGTCTCGGGAGGTCCCTCCAAACCCTTCTCTCACACTCCTGTATCGGTGGTCGTCCCTTTTAATCAGTGAGCTAATGCCAATTTTACTCTACACAGCAACAATCGTTGCATGGACCTGTATCAGGTTGAGGTCAGTGATTTGCTTGAGGGAGGAGATAATGAGGAAGGAGCTGTGATTCGATAATGTCTACTGTGAATACCTCTCTAGCTATTCCCCTAGTATTGTTGACAGTAAGGGGTGAACAATTGACTGCGTGTGTTTGGAAGATGTACGTGACTCTGTCGTTTCACAGGTGTATAATCAGCTGTGATATTCATTCCAGTTTACTGCAGCTATCCTTATTTCAACCTGAAATATTTGTTCAGGTTTTGAGAAGGCAGATTAAAAAATGATTGTAAAACTGACCTCATCTCTGAGCTTGAGCCGAAGAAAACAGCTCACAGTTACAAACTGATATCAACACAGTCTGACTCTGGACGCAATTCCGAAGTCAGGTTTCTGGGGAGCTCGCTCTAACCTCTCGCTCACACTCCTGTGTCTGGGGAGGTCCTTTTCACCATCTCTCTCACCTCAGTATCGAGAGAGGTTCCTTTAACCCATCTCTCACACTCCTGTAACTGGATCGCTCCCTCGAACCCGTCTCTCACACTCGTGTATCTGTGGAGGTCCCTCTAACCCCTCTCTCACACTCCTGTATATGGGGAGGTCCCTCTAACCCCTCACACTCGTGTATCTGGGGAGGTCTCTCTAACATCCCTCTCACACTCCCGTAACTGGCAAGGTCCCTCTAACCCCTCTCGCACGCTCCTGTATCTGGGGAGGTCCCTCTAACCCCTCTCTCACACTCCTGTATCTGGGGAGGTCCCTCCAACCCCTCTCACACACTCCTGTATCTGGGGAGGTCCCTTTCACCCCTCACTCACATTCCTGTATTTGGCGAGTTCCCTCTAACCCCCGCTCTCAGACTCCAATATCGGGGGAGGTCTCTCTGATCCGTCTCTCACACTCCTCTTTCTAGGGAACTCCCTCTAACCCCTCTCTCACACTCCTATATCTGGGCGCTCCCTCTATCCCCCGTCTCACACTCCTGTATCTGGGGAGGTCCCTCTAACCCCTCTCTCACACTCCTGTATCTGGGGAGGTCCCTCCCACTCCTCTCCCGCACTCCTATATCTGGGAAGGTCCCTCTAACCCCTCTCTCTCACACTCCTGTATCTGGTGAGGTCCCTCTAACACCTCTGTCACACTCCTGTATTTGGCGAGTTCCCTCTAACGCCCCATCTCACACTCCGATATCGGGGATGTCTCTCTGATCCCTCTCTCACACTCCTATATCTGGGGAACTCCTCTAACCCCTCTTTCACACTCCTATATCAGGGCGCTCCCTCTAACCCCTCTCTCACACTCCTTTATGTGGGGAGGTCCCTCTAACCCATTCTCACACTCCTATATCTTGGGAGGTCCCTCTAATCCCTCTCTCACACACTCCTCTATCTGGAGAGTTCCCTCTAAACCCACTCTCACACTCATGTATCTGGGCAGGTCCATCTAACCCCTCTCTCACACTCCTGTATCTGGAGAGGTCCCTCTAACCCCCCTCTCACACTCCTCTATCTGGGCAGCTCCTTCTAACCCCTCTCTCACGCCCCTCTATATGGGGAAGTCCCTCTAACCCCTCTCTCACACTCCTATATCTGGGGAGGTCCCTCTAACCCCTCTCTCACACTCCTATATCTTGGGAGGTCCCACTAACCCCTCTCTCACACACTCCTATATCTGTGGAGGTCCCTCTAAACCCTCTCTCACACTCCTGTATCTGTGGACGTCCCTTTTCATCAGTGAGCTCGTGGCCATTTTACTGTACACAGCAACAATCGTTGCATGGACCTGTATCAGGTTGAGGTCAGTGATTTGCTTGAGGGAGGAGAGAATGAGGAAGGAGCTGTGAATCGATAATATCTATTGTGAATACCTCTCTAGCTATTCCCCTAGTATTGTTAACAGTAAGGGGTGAACAATTGACTGGGTGTGTTTGGAAGATGTACGTGACTCTGTCGTTTCACAGGTGTATAATCAGCTGTGATATTTATTCCAGTTTACTGCAGCTATCCTTATTTCAACCTGAAATATTTGATCATGTTTTGAGAAGGGCAGGTTAAAAAATGGTTGTAAAACTGACCTCATCTCTGAGCTTGAGACGAAGAAAGCAGCTCACAGTTACAAACTGATATCAACGCAGTGTGACTCTGGACGCAATTCCGAGGTCAGGATTCTGGGGAGCTCGCTCTAACCTCTCGCTCACACTCCTGTGTCTGGGGAGGTCCTTTTCACCATCTCTCTCACCTCAGTATCGAGAGAGCTTCCTTTAACCCATCTCTCACACTCCTGTAACTGGATCGCTCCCTCGAACCCCTCTCTCACACTCCTGTATCTGGGGAGGTCCCTCTAACCCCTCACACTCCTGTATCTGGGGAGGTCTCTCTAACCCCCCTCTCACACTCCCGTATCTGGCAAGGTCCCTCTAACCCCCCTCACACACTCCTGTATTTGGGGAGGTCCCTCTAAACCCTCTCGCACGCTCCTGTATCTGGGGAAGTCCCTCCAACCCCTCTCTCACACTCCTATATCTGGGGAGGTCCCTCTAACCCCTCTCTCACACTCCTGTATTTGGCGAGTTCCCTCTAACCCCCCCCCCCCCTCTCACACTCCGATATCGGGGGAGGTCTCTCTTCTCCGTCTCTCACACTCCTATATCTGGGGAACTCCCTCTAACCCCTCTCTCACACTCCTATATCTGGGCGCTCCCTCTAACCCCCGTCTCACACTCCTGTATCTGGGGAGGTCCCTCTAACCCCTCTCTCACACTCCTGTATCTGGGGAGGTCCCTCCCACTCCTCTCCCGCACTCCTATATCTGGGAAGGTCCCTCTAACCCCTCTCTCTCACACTCCTGTATCTGGTGAGGTCCCTCTAACACCTCTGTCACACTCCTGTATTTGGCGAGTTCCCTCTAACGCCCCATCTCACACTCCGATATCGGGGATGTCTCTCTGATCCCTCTCTCACACTCCTATATCTGGGGAACTCCTCTAACCCCTCTTTCACACTCCTATATCAGGGCGCTCCCTCTAACCCCTCTCTCACACTCCTTTATGTGGGGAGGTCCCTCTAACCCATTCTCACACTCCTATATCTTGGGAGGTCCCTCTAATCCCTCTCTCACACACTCCTCTATCTGGAGAGTTCCCTCTAAACCCACTCTCACACTCATGTATCTGGGCAGGTCCATCTAACCCCTCTCTCACACTCCTGTATCTGGAGAGGTCCCTCTAACCCCCCTCTCACACTCCTCTATCTGGGCAGCTCCTTCTAACCCCTCTCTCACGCCCCTCTATATGGGGAAGTCCCTCTAACCCCTCTCTCACACTCCTATATCTGGGGAGGTCCCTCTAACCCCTCTCTCACACTCCTATATCTTGGGAGGTCCCACTAACCCCTCTCTCACACACTCCTATATCTGTGGAGGTCCCTCTAAACCCTCTCTCACACTCCTGTATCTGTGGACGTCCCTTTTCATCAGTGAGCTCGTGGCCATTTTACTGTACACAGCAACAATCGTTGCATGGACCTGTATCAGGTTGAGGTCAGTGATTTGCTTGAGGGAGGAGAGAATGAGGAAGGAGCTGTGAATCGATAATATCTATTGTGAATACCTCTCTAGCTATTCCCCTAGTATTGTTAACAGTAAGGGGTGAACAATTGACTGGGTGTGTTTGGAAGATGTACGTGACTCTGTCGTTTCACAGGTGTATAATCAGCTGTGATATTTATTCCAGTTTACTGCAGCTATCCTTATTTCAACCTGAAATATTTGATCATGTTTTGAGAAGGGCAGGTTAAAAAATGGTTGTAAAACTGACCTCATCTCTGAGCTTGAGACGAAGAAAGCAGCTCACAGTTACAAACTGATATCAACGCAGTGTGACTCTGGACGCAATTCCGAGGTCAGGATTCTGGGGAGCTCGCTCTAACCTCTCGCTCACACTCCTGTGTCTGGGGAGGTCCTTTTCACCATCTCTCTCACCTCAGTATCGAGAGAGCTTCCTTTAACCCATCTCTCACACTCCTGTAACTGGATCGCTCCCTCGAACCCCTCTCTCACACTCCTGTATCTGGGGAGGTCCCTCTAACCCCTCACACTCCTGTATCTGGGGAGGTCTCTCTAACCCCCCTCTCACACTCCCGTATCTGGCAAGGTCCCTCTAACCCCCCTCACACACTCCTGTATTTGGGGAGGTCCCTCTAAACCCTCTCGCACGCTCCTGTATCTGGGGAAGTCCCTCCAACCCCTCTCTCACACTCCTATATCTGGGGAGGTCCCTCTAACCCCTCTCTCACACTCCTGTATTTGGCGAGTTCCCTCTAACCCCCCCCCCCCTCTCACACTCCGATATCGGGGGAGGTCTCTCTTCTCCGTCTCTCACACTCCTATATCTGGGGAACTCCCTCTAACCCCTCTCTCACACTCCTATATCTGGGCGCTCCCTCTAACCCCCCTCTCACACTACTGTATCTGGCGCGTTCCCTCTAACCCCTCTCTCACACTCCTGTATCTGGGGAGGTCCCTCCAACTCCTCTCTCGCACTCCTATATCTGGGAAGGTCCCTCTAACCCCTCTCTCACACTCCTGTATCTGCGGAGGTCCCTCCAACTCCTCTCTCACACTCCTATTTCTTGGGAGGTCCCTCTAATCGCTCTCTAACACACTCCTGTATCTGGAGAGTTCCCTCTAACACCTCACTCACACTTCTATATCTGGGCGCTCCATCTAACCCCTCTCTCACACTCCTGTATCTGGGGAGGTCCTTCTAACCTCCATCTCACACTCCTGTATCTGTAGAGGTCCCTCTAACCTATCTCTCACACTCATATATCTGGGCGCTCCCTCTAAACCCACTCTCACACTAATGTATCTGGGGAAGTCCATCTAACCCCTCTCTCACACTTCTGTATCTGGGGAGGTCCCTCTAACCCCCCTCTCACACTCCTGTATCTGGGCAGCTCCTTCTAACCCCTCTCTCACGCCCCTCTATCTGGGGAAGTCCCTGTGACCCCTCTCTCACACACCTGTATCTGGGGAGATCCCTCTAACCCCTCTCTCACACTCCTGTATCTGGGGAGGTTACTAACCACTCTCTCACACTACTGTATCTGGGGAAGTCCCTCTAACCCCCCCACTCACACTCAGATATCTGGGGAGGGCACTCTGACCCCTCTCTCACACTCCTATATCTGGGGAAGTCTTTCTAACGCCTTTCTCACACATTCCTCGATCTGGGGAGGTCCCTCTAACACCTTTCACACACTCCTATATCTGGGCGCTCAGTCTAACCCCTCTCTCAGACTCCTGTATCTGGGGAGGTCCCTCTAACGCCTCTCTCACACGCCTGTACCTCGTGAGGTCCAACTAACCCCCCACCTCTCTCACAATCCTGTATCTGGGGAGGTCCCACTAACCCCTCTCTCACACTCCTGTATCTAGGTGCTCGCTCAAACCCCTCTCTCACACTCCTTTATCTGGGGAGTTCCCGCTAACCCCTCTCTCACACTCCTATATCTTGGGATGTCCCTCTAACCCCCCTCTCTCACTCCTGTATCTGGGGATGTCCCTCTGCCCCTCTCAATCCTGTATCTGGGGAGGTCCCTCTAACCCCTTTGTTACAATCCTGTATCTGCGGAGGTCCCTCTAACCCATCTCTCACACTCCTGTATCTGGGTAGGTCACTCTAACCCCTCTCCCACACTCCTGTGTCTGGGGAGCACACTCTAACAGGGCTCTCACACATCTGCGTCTGCGGAGGTCCCTCTAACCCCTCCTGCACACTCCTGTATCTGGGGAGGTCCCTGTAAACCCTTCTCTCACCGTCCTGTATCTGGGAAGGTCCCTCTAACCCCTCTCTCACACTCCTGTATCTGTGGACGTCCCTTTTAATCAGTGAGCTAGTGCCCATTTTACTCGACACAGCAAGAATCGGTGCATGGACCTGTGTCAGGTTGAGGTCAGTGATTTGTTGATGGAGGAGAGATTGAGGATGGAGCTGTGATTCCATAATTTCTATTGTGAATACCTATCTTGCTATTTCCCTGGTATTGTGGACAATAAGGGGTTAACAATTGACTGGGTGTGTTTGGAATACGTACGTCACTCTGTCGTTTCACAGGTGTATAATCAGCTGTGATATTCATTCCAGTTTGCTGCAGCTATCCTTATTTCAACCTGAAATATTTGATCAGGTTTTGTTAAAGGGTAGGTTAATAAATGCATGTAAAACTGACCTCGTCTCCGAGCTTGAGACTAAGACAACAGCTCCCAGTTACAAACTGATATCAACACCGTCTGTCTCTGGACGCAATTCCGAGGTCAGGTTTCTGGGGAGCTCGCTCTAACCTCTCGCTCATACTCCTGTGTCTGGAGAGGTCCTTTTCACCTTCTCTCTCACCTCAGTATCTCGAGAGATTCCCTTAACCCATCTCTCACACTCCTGTATCTAGGGAGCTCCCTCTAATCCCTCTCTCACACTCCTGTATCTGGGGAAGTCCCTCTAACCCCCCCACTCACACTCAGATATCTGGGGAGGGCACTCTGACCCTTCTCTCACACTCCTATATCTGGGGAAGTCTTTCTAACGCCTTTCTCACACATTCCTCGATCTGGGGAGGTCCCTCTAACACCATTCTCACACTCCTATATTTGGGCGCTCAGTCTAACCCCTCTCTCAGACTCCTGTATCTGGGGAGGTCCCTCTAACGCCTCTCTCACACGCCTGTACCTCGTGAGGTCCAACTAACCCCCCACCTCTCTCACAATCCTGTATCTGGGGAGGTCCCACTAACCCCTCTCTCACACCCCTGTATCTAGGTGCTCCCTCAAACCCCTCTCTCACACTCCTTTATCTGGGGAGTTCCCGCTAACCCCTCTCTCACACTCCTGTACCTCGGGAGGTCCATCTAATCCCTCACCTCTCTCACACTCCTGTATCTGGGGAGGTCCCACTAACCCCTCTCTCACACTCCTATATCTTGGGATGTCCCTCTAACCCCCCTCTCACACTCCTGTATCTGGGGATGTCCCTCTGCCCTCTCAATCCTGTATCTGGGGAGGTCCCTCTAACCCCTTTGTCACACTCCTGTATCTGGCGAGGTCCCTCTAACCCATCTCTCACACTCCTGTATCTGGGTAGGTCACTCTAACCCCTCTCCCACACTCCTGTGTCTGGGGAGCACACTCTAACACGGCTCTCACACATCTGCGTCTGCGGAGGTCCCTCTAACCCCTCCTGCACACTCCTGTATCTGGGGAGTTCCCTCTAAACCCTTCTCTCACCGTCCTGTATCTGGGAAGGTCCCTCTAACCCCTCTCTCACACTCCTGTATCTGTGGACGTCCCTTTTAATCAGTGAGCTAGTGCCCATTTTACTCGACACAGCAAGAATCGGTGCATGGACCTGTGTCAGGTTGAGGTCAGTGATTTGCTTGAGGGAGGAGAGATTGAGGATGGAGCTGTGATTCCATAATTTCTATTGTGAATACCTATCTTGCTATTTCCCTGGTATTGTGGACAATAAGGGGTTAACAATTGACTGGGTGTGTTTGGAATACTTACGTCACTCTGTCGTTTCACAGGTGTATAATCAGCTGTGATATTCATTCCAGTTTGCTGCAGCTATCCTTATTTCAACCTGAAATATTTGCTCAGGTTTTGTTAAAGGGCCGGTTAATAAATGCTTGTAAAACTGACCTCGTCTCCGAGCTTGAGACTAAGACAACAGCTCCCAGTTACAAACTGATATCAACACAGTCTGACTCTGGACGCAATTCCGAGGTCAGGTTTCTGGGGAGCTCGCTCTAACCTCTCGCTCATACTCCTGTGTCTGGGGAGGTCCTTTTCATCTTCTCTCTCACCTCAGTATCTCGAGAGATTCCCTTAACCCATCTTCACACTCCTGTATCTAGGGAGCTCCCTCTAATCACTCTCTCACACTCCTGTATCTGGGGAGGTCCCGATAACACCTCTCTCACACTCCTGTATCTAGGGAGGTCCCTCTAACCCCTCCTGCACTCTCCTGTATTTGGGGAGGTCCCTCTAACCCCTCTCTCACACTCCAGTATCTGTGGACGTCCCTTTTAATCAGTGATGCAGTGACCATTTTACTGTGCACAGGAAATATCGTTGCATGGAGCTGTGTCAGGTTGTGGTCAGTGATTTGCTTGTGGGAGGAGAGAATGAGGAAGGAGCTGTGATTCGATAATATCTACTGTGAATACCTCTATTGCTATTGCCCTTGTATTGTTCACAGTGAGTGCTGAACAATTGATTGGGTGTGTTTGGAAGATGTACGTGTCTCTGTCGTTTCACAGGGGTATAATCGTCTATGATATTCATTCCAGTTTAATGCAGCTATCCTTATTTCAATCTTAAATATTTGCTCAGGTTTTGTGAAAGGACTGGTTAAAAAATGGCTGTAAAACTGACCTCGTCTCTGAGCTTGAGACGAAGACAACAGCTCCAAGCAATAAACTGTTATCAACACAGTCTGACTCTGGACGCAATTCTGAGGTCAGGTTTCTGGAGAGCTCGCTCTAACATCTCGCTTACACTCCTGTGTCTGGAGCGATCCTTTTCACCATCTCTCTCACCTCAGTATTTGGAGAGGTTCCTTTAACCCATCTCTCACACTCATGTATCTGGGGATGTCCCTCGAATCCCTCACACTCCTGTATCTGGGGAGCTCCCTCTAACCCCTCTCTCACACTCCTGTATCTGGGGAGGTTCCTCCAAACCCTCCCTCACACTTCTGTATCTGGGGATGTCCCTCTAACCCCTCTCTCACACTCCTGTAACTGGGGAGGTCCTTTTTCAACATCTCTCTCACCTCAGTCTGTAGAGAGGTTCCCTTTACCCATCTCTCACACTCCTGTATGTGGGGAGCTCCCTCTAACCCCTCTCTCACACTCCTGTCTCTGGAGATTTCCCTCGAACCCTTCACACTCCTGTATCTGGGGAGGTCCCTCTAACCCCTCTCTCACACTCCTGTATTCTGGCAAGGTCCCTATAAATCCTCTCTCACACTCCTCTATCTGGCGAGGTCCCTCGAACGCCTCTCTCACACTCCTGTATCTGGGGAGGTCCCTCTAACGCCTCTCTCACACGCCTGTACCTCGTGAGGCCCAACTAACTCCCCACCTCTCTCACAATCCTGTATCTGGGGAGGTCCCACTAACCCCTCTCTCACACTCCTGTATCTGGGTGCTCCCTCTAACCCCTCTCTCACACTCCTTTATCTGGGGAGTTCCCGCTAACCCCTCTCCCACACTCCTGTACCTCGGGAGGTCCATCTAATCCCTCACCCCTCTCACACTCCTGTATCTGGGGAGGTCCCACTAACCCCTCTCTCACACTCCTATATCTTGGGATGTCCCTCTTACCCCCCTCTCACACTCCTGTATCTGGGGATGTCCCTCTGCCCCTCTCAATCCTGTATCTGGGGATGTCCCTATAACCCCTTTCTCACACTCCTGTTTCTGGGGAGGTCCCTCTAACCCATCTCTCACACTCCTGTATCTGGGTAGGTCACTCTAACCCCTCTCCCACACTCCTGTGTCTGGGGAGCACACTCTAACACGGCTCTCACACATCTGCGTCTGCGGAGGTCCCTCTAACCCCACCTGCACACTCCTGTATCTGGGGAGGTCCCTCTAAACCCTTCTCTCACCGTCCTGTATCTGGGAATGTCCCTCTAACCCCTCTCTCACACTCCAGTATCTGTGGACGTCCCTTTTAATCAGTGATGCAGTGCCCATTTTACTGTACACAGGAAATATCGTTGCATGGAGCTGTGTCAGGTTGAGGTCAGTGATTTTCTTGTGGGAGGAGAGAATGAGGAAGGAGCTGTGATTCGATAATATCTGCTGTGAATACCTCTATTGCTATTGCCCTGGTATTGTTGACAGTGAGGGCTGAACAATAGATTGAGTGTGTTTGGAAGATGTACGTAAATCTGTCGTTTCACAGGGGTATAATCGTCTATGATATTCATTCCAGTTTAATGCAGCTATACTTATTTCAACCTGAAATATTTGCTCAGGTTTTGTGAAAGGACAGGTTAAAAAATGGCTGTAAAACTGACCTCGTCTCTGAGCTTGAGACTAAGACAACAGCTCCCAGTTACAAACTGGTATCAGCACAGTCTGACTCTGGACGCAATTCCGAGGTCAGGTTTCTGGGGAGCTCGCTCTAACCTCTCGCTCTTACTCCTGTGTCTGGGGAGGTCCTTTTCACCTTCTCTCTCACCTCAGTATCTCGAGAGATTCCCTTAACCCATCTCTCACACTCCTGTATCTAGGGAGCTCCCTCTAATCCCTCTCTCACACTCCTGTATCTGGGGAGGTCCCGATAACGCCTCTCTCACACTCCTGTATCTAGGGAGGTACATCTAACCCCTCCTGCACTCTCCTGTATTTGGGGAGATCCCTCTAACCCCTCTCTCACACTCCAGTATCTGTGGACGTCCCTTTTAATCAGTGATGCAGTGCCCATTTTACTGTTCACAGGAAATAATCGTTGCATGGAGCTGTGTCAGGTTGTGGTCAGTGATTTGCTTGTGGGAGGAGAGAATGAGGAAGGAGCTGTGATTCGATAATATCTACTGTGAATACCTCTATTGCTATTGCCCTGGTATTGTTGACAGTGAGGGCTGAACAATTGATTGGGTGTGTTTGGAAGATGTACTTGACTCTGTCGTTTCACAGGGGTATAATCGACTATGATTTTCATTCCAGTTTAATGCAGCTATACTTATTTCAACCTGAAATATTTGCTCAGGTTTTGTGAAAGGACAGGTTAAAAAATGGCTGTAAAACTGACCTCGTCTCTGAGCTTGAGACTAAGACAACAGCTCCAAGCAATAAACTGATATCAACACAGTCTGACTCTGGACGCAATTCTGAGGTCAGGTTTCTGGGGAGCTCGCTCTAAAATCTCGCTCACACTCCTGTGTCTGGGGAGGTTCTTTTCACCATCTCTCTCAACTCATTATTTAGAGAGGTTCCTTTAACCCATCTCTCACACTCATGTATCTGGGGATGTCCCTCGAATCCCTCACACTCCTGTATCTGGGGATGTCCCTCTAACCCCTCTCTCACACTCCTGTATCTGGGGAGGTCCTTTTCAACATCTCTCTCACCTCAGTCTGTAGAGAGGTTCCCTTAACCCATCTCTCACACTCCTGTATGTGGGGAGCACCCTCTAACCCCTCTCTCACACTCCTGTCTCTGGAGATTTCCCTCGAACACTTCACACTCCTGTATCTGGGGAGGTCCCTCTAACCCCTCTCTCACACTCCTGTATCTGGCAAGGTCCCTATAAACCCTCTCTCACACTCCTCTATCTGGGGAGGTCCCTCGAACGCATCTCTCACTCTCCTGTATCTGGGGAGGTCCCTCTAACCACTCTCTCAAACTCCAGAATCTGGGGAGGTCCCTCTAACCCATCACTCACACTCCTATATCTGGGGAGGTCTCTCTAAGACCACTGTCACACGCTCCTGTATCTGGGGATGTCCCTCGAACCCCTCACACTCCTGTATCTAGGGAGCTCCCCCTTCGCCCTCTCTCACGCACCTATATCTGGGGAAGTCCCTCTAACCCCTCTCTCACACTCCTGTATCTGGGGAGTTCCCGCTAACCCCTCTCTCACACTCCTGTATCTAGTGAGGTCCCTCTAACCAATCTCTCTCACACCTGTATCTGGTAACGTCCCTCTAACCCCTCAATCACACACTTCTGTATCTGGGGAGGTCCCTATAACCCCTCTCTCACACTCCTGTATCTGAGGAGGTCCCTCTAACCCCTCCTGCACACTCCTGTATCTGGGGAGGTCCCTCTAACCAATCTCTCACACTCCTGTATCTGTGGACGTCCCTTTTAATCAGTGAGCCATTGCCCATTTTACTGTACACAGCAAGTATCGTTGCATGGAGCTGTTTCAGGTTGAGGTCAGTGATTTGCTGGAGGGAGGAGAGAATGAGGAAGGAGCTGTGATTCGATAATATCTACTGTGAATATCTCTATTGCTATTTCCCTGGTATTGGTGACAGTGAGGGGTGAACAATTGACTGGCTGTGTTTGGAAGATGTACGTGACTCTGTCGTTTCACAGGGGTATAATCGTCTGTGCTATTCATTCCAGTTTACTGCAGCTATCCTTATTCCAACCTGAAATATTTGCTCAGGTTTTGTGATAGGGCAGGTTAAAAAATGGCTGTAAAACTGACCTCGTCTCTGAGCTTGAGACGAAGACAACAGCTCCAAGCAATAAACTGTTATCAACACAGTCTGACTCTGGACGCAATTCTGAGGTCAGATTTCTGGGGAGCTCGCTCTAACATCTCGCACACACACATGTGTCTGGGGAGGTCCTTTTCACCATCTCTCTCACCTCAGTATTTAGAGAGGTTCCTTTAACCCATCTCTCACACTCATGTATCTGGGGATGTCCCTCGAATCCCTCATACTCCTGTATCTGGGGAGGTCCCTCTAACACCACTCTCACACTCCTGTATCTGGGGAGGTTCCTCTAACCCCTCTCTCACACTCCTGTATCTGGGGAGGTCCCTCTAACCTTTCTCTCAGACTCCCGTATCTGGGGAGGTCCCTCTAACCCCTCACATTCCTGTATCTGGGGATGTCCATCTAACCCCTCTCTCACACTCCTGTATCTGGGGAGGTCCCTCTAACCCCGCTCTCACACTCCTGTATCTGGCAAGGTCTCTCTCATACCTCTCCCACACTCCTGTATCTGGTGAGGTCCCTCTAACCCCTCTCATACACTCCTGTATCTGGGGAGGTCCCTCTAACCCTCTCTCACACTCCTGTATCTGGGGAGGTCCCTCTAACCCCTCTCTCACACTCCGGTATCTGGGGAGCTCCCTCTAACCCCTCTATCACGCCCCTCTATCTGGGGAAGTCCCTCTAACCCGTCTCTCACACACCTGTATCTGGGGAGTTCCCTCAAACCCCTCTCATACACTCCTGTGTCTGGGAAGGTCACTCTAACCCCTCTCTCACACTCCTGTATCTGGGGAGGTCCCGCTAACCCCACTCTCACACACTTCTCTATCTGGGGAGGTCCCTCTAACCCCTCTCTCACACTCCTGGATCTGGGGAGTTCCCTCTAATACCCCCTCTCACACTCCGATATCTGGGAAGGTCACTCTGACCCCTCTCTCACACTCCTATATCTGCGAATGTCCCTCTAACCCCTCTCTCACATAATCATCTATCTGAGGATGTCCCACTAACACCTCTCTCACACTTCTATATCTTGTCGCTCCCTCTAACCGCTCTCTCAGACACCTGTATCCGGGGATGTCCCTCTAACCCATCTCACACATTTCTGTATCTTGGGAGGTCACTCTAACCCCTCTCTCACACACGCCTGTATCTGGGAAGGTCCCTCTAACCCCTCTCTCACACTCCTGTACCTCTGTAGGTCCATAAAACCCCCGACCCCTCTCACACTCCTTAATCTGGGGAGGTCCCAATAACCACCCTTTCACACTCCTCTATCTGGGGAGCTCCCTCTAACCCCTCTCTCACACTCCTCTATCTGGAGAGCTCCCTCTAACCCTCTCTCACATTACTGTAGATGGGGAGGACCCTCTAACCTCTCTCTCACACTCCTGTATCTGGGGAGGTCCCTCTAATTCCTCCTGCACACACCTGTATCTGAGAAGGTCCCTGTAACCTCTCTCTCACACTCCTGTATCTGTGGACGTCGCTTTTAATCAGTGAGCTCGTGCCCATTTTACTGTGCACAGCAAGAATCCTTGCATGGACCTGTGTCAGGTTGAGGACAGTGATTTGCTTGAGGGAGGAGAGAATGAAGAAGGAGCTGTGATTCTATAATATCTATTTTGAATACCTCTCATGCTATTTCGCTGGTATTGTGGACAGTAAGGGTTGAACAATTGACTTGGTGTGTTTGGAAGATGTACGTGAAACTGTCGTTTCACAGGGGTACAATCAGCTGTGATATTCATTCCAGTTTACTGCAGCTATCCTTATTTCAACCTGAAATATTTGCTCAGGTTTTGTGAAAGGGCAGGTTAAAAAATGCTTGTACAACTGACCTCGTCTCTGAGCTTGAGACTGAGACAACAGCTCCCAGCTATAAACTGATATCAACACAGTCTGACTCTGGACGCAAATTCCGTGGTCAGGTTTCTGGGGTGCTCGCTCGAACATCTCGCTCACACCCCTGTGTCTGGGGAGGTCCTTTTCACCACCGCTCTCACCTCAGCATCTACAGAGGTTCCTTTAATCCATCTCTCACACTCCTGTATCTGGGGAGCTCCTCTTACCCCTCTCTCACACTCCTGTATCTGGGGAGGTCCCTCTATCCCCTCTCTCACACTCCTATATCTAGGGCGGTCCCTCGAACCCCTCACACTCCTGTATCGGGGGAGGTCCCTCTAATCCCTCTCTCACACTCCTGTATCTGGCGAGGTACCTCTAACCCCTCTCTCACGCTCCTGCATCTGGGGAGGTCCCTCTAACCCCTCACACTCCTGTATCTGGGGAGGTCCCTCTAACCCCTCTCTCACACTCCTATATCTTAGGTGGTCCCTCTAACCTCTCTCTCACACACTCCTGTATCTGAGGAGGTCCCTCCATCCCCTTTCTCACATCTCCTGCACCTCGGTAGGTCCATCTAACTCCCCCCCCCCTCTCACACACCAGTATCTGGATAGCTCCCTCTAACCCCCCTCTCACATTCCTGTATCTGGGGAGGGCCCTCTAACGTCTCTCTCGCACTCCTATATCTGGGGAGCTCCAGCTGACCCCGCCTGCACACTCCTGTACCTAGCGATATCCCTCTAACCCCTCTCTCATAGTCCTGCATCTGTGGACGTCCCTTTTAATCAGTGAGCTAGTGCCCATTTTACTGTACACAGCAAGAATCCTTGCATGTATCTGCGTCAGGTTGAGGTCAGTGAATTGCTTGAGGGAGGAGAGAATGAGGAAGGTGCTGTGATTCCATAATATCTATTGTGAATACCTCTCTTGCTATTTCCCTGGTATTGTGGACAGGAAGGGGTGAACAATTGACTGGGTGTGTTTGGAAGATGTATGTGAATCTGTCGTTTCACAGGGGTATAATCAGCTGTGATATTCATTCAAGTTTACTGCAGCTATCCTTATTTCAACCTGAAATATTTGCTCAGGTTTTGTGAAAGTGTAGGTTACAAAATGCTTGTAAAACTGACCTCGTCTCTTAGCTTGAGACTAAGACAACAGCTCCCAGTTATAAACTGATATCAACACAGTCTGAATATGGATGCAATTCCGAGTTCAGGTTTCTGGGGAGCTCGCTCTAACATCTCGCTCACACTCCTGTGTCTGGGGAGATCCTTTTCACGATCTCTCTCACCTCAGCATCTAGAGAGGTTCATTTAAACCACCTCTCAAAGTCCTGTATCTGGGGAGGTCCCTCTAACCCCTCTCTCACACTTCTGTATCTGGGTAGGTCCCGCTAAACCCTCTCTCACACTCCTGTATCTGGAGAGGACCCTCTAACCCCTCTGTCACACTCCTGTATCAGGGGAGACCTCTCTAACCTCTCTGTCACACTCCTATATCTGGGCAGGTCACTCCAACCCCTCTCACACTCCTGTATCTGGGGAGGTCCCTCGAACCCCTCTGTCACACTCCTGTATCTGGGGAGTTCCCTCTAACCCCTCTCTCACACTCCTGTATCTGGGGAGGTCCCTCTAACCCCTCTATCACACTCCTGTATCTGGGGAGGTCCCGCTAACAACTCTCTCACACTCCTGTATCTGGGAGGTCCCGCTAACCCCTCTCTCACACTCCTGTATCTGGGGAGATTCCTCTAACCATTCCCTCACACTCCTGTATCTGGGAAAGTGTCTCCAACCCCTCTCTATCACTCCTGTATCTGGGGAGGTCCCTCTAACCCCGCTCTCACACTCCTGTATCTGGGGAGGTCCCGCTATCCCCTCTCTCACACTCCGATATCTAGGGCGGTCCATCGAACCCCTCACACTCCTGTATCGGGGGAGGCCCCTCTAACCCCTCTCTCACACTCCTGTATCTGGGGAGGTGACACTAACCCCTCTCTCACGCTCCTGCATCTGGCGAGGTCCCTCTAACCCCTCACACTCCTGTATCTGGGGAGGTCCGTCTAACCCCTCTCTCACACTCCTGTATCTGGGGAGGTCCTTCGAACCCCTCTCTCACACTCATGTATCTGGGGAGGCCCCTCTAACCCCTCTCTCACACTCCTGTATCTGGGTAGGTCCCTCTAACCACTCAAACTCCTGTATCTGGGGAGGTTCCTCTAACCCCTTTCTTACACTCATGTATCTGGGGAGGTCCCTCTAACCCCTCTCTCACACTCCTGAATCTCGGGAGGTCCCTCTAACCCCTCTCTCACACTCCTGTATCTGGGCAGGTCCCTTTAACGCCTCTCTCACACTCCTGTATCTGGGGAGGTCCGTCTAACGCCTCTCTCACACTCCTGTATCTGGCGAGGTTCTTCAAACCCCTCTCTCACACTCCTGTATTTGGAAAAGTGCCTCTAACCCCTCTCTCACACTCCTGTATCTGGAGAGCTCACTCTAACCCTCTCTCGTATTACTGTATCTGGGGAGGACCCTCGAACCTCTCTCTCACACTCCTGTATCAGGGGAGGTCCCTCTAAATCCTCTCTCACACTCCTGTATCTGGGGATGTTCCTCTAATTCCTCTCTCACACTCCTGTATCTGGGGAGGTCCCTCTAACCCCTCACACTCCTATATCTTGGGTGGTCCCTCTAACCCCTCTTTCACACTCCTGTATCTGGAGAGGTACCTCTAACCGTTCTCTCTCACTCCTATATCTTGGGAGGTCCCTCTAACCACTCTCTCACACACTCCTGTATCTGAGGAGGTCCCTCCATCCCCTTTCTCACATCTCCTGTACCTCGGTAGGTCCATCTAACTCCCCCCCCCCCTCTCACACACCAGTATCTGGATAGCTCCCTCTAACCCCCCTCTCACATTCCTGTATCTGGGGAGGCCCCTCTAACCTCTCTCTCACACTCCTGTATCTGGGGAGGTCCAGCTGACCCCGCCTGCACACTCCTGTATCTAGCGATGTCCCTCTAAACCCTCTCTCACACTCCTGCATCTGTGGACGTCCCTTTTAATCAGTGAGCTAGTGCCCATTTTACTGTACACAGCAAGAATCCTTGCATGGACCTGTGTCAGGTTGAGGTCAGTGATTTGCTTGAGGGAGGAGAGAATGAGCAAGGAGCTGTGATTCCATAATAGCTATTGTGAATACCTCTCATGCTATTTCCCTGGTATTGTGGACAGTAAGGGGTGAACAGTTGACTGGGTGTGTTTGGAAGATGTATGTGAATCTGTCGTTTCACAGTGGTATAATCAGCTGTGATATTCATTCAAGTTTACTGCAGCTATCCTTATTTCAACCTGAAATATTTGCTCAGATTTCGTGAAAGTGTAGGTTACAAAATGCTTGTAAAACTGACCTCGTCTCTTAGCTTGAGACTAAGACAACAGCTCCCAGTTATAAACTGATATCAACACAGTCTGAATATGGATGCAATTCCGAGTTCAGGTTTCTGGGGAGCTCGCTCCAACATCTCGCTCACACTCCTGTGTCTGGGGAGATCCTTTTCACGATCTCTCTCACCACAGTATCTAGAGAGGTTCATTTAAACCATCTCTCAAAGTCCTGTATCTGGGGAGGTCCCTCTAACCCCTCTCTCACACTCCTGTATCTGGGTAGGTCCCTCTAAACCCTCTCTCACACTCCTGTATCTGGGTAGGTCCCTCTAACCGCTCTCTCACACACTCCTGTATGTGGGGAGGTCCCTCTAACCCCTCTCTCACAATCCTGTTTCTGGCGAGTTCCCTCTAACACCCCTTCTCACACTCCGATATCTGGGGAGGTACTCTCTGACCTCTCTCTCACACTCCTGTATCGGGGTAGGTCCCTCTAACCCTTCTCTCACACTCCTGTATCTGGGGAGGTCCCTCTAACCCATCTGTCACACTCCTATATCTGGGGAGGTCCCTCTAAACCCTCTCTCACACTCCTGTATCTGGGGAGGTCCCTCTAAAAACTCTCTCACACTCCTGTATCTGGGGAGGTCCCTCTAACCCCTCTCTCACACTCCTGTACCTGGCGAGTTCCCTCTAACACCCCCTCTCAGACTCCGATATCTGGGGAGGTTTCTCTAACGCCTCTCACACTCCTATATCTGAGGAAGTCCCTTTAACCCCTCTTGCACACATTCCTATATCTGGGGAGGTCCCTCTAACCCCTCTCTCACATTCCTATATCTGGGCGCTCCTTCTAACACCACTCTCACACTCCTGTATCTGGGGAGGTCCATCTAACCGCGCTCTCACACTCCTATATCTTGGGAGGTCCCTCTAACCACTCTCTCACACACTCCTGCATCTGGGGAGGACACTCAAACCCCTCTCTCACACTCCTGTACCTTGGGAGGTCCATCTAACTGCCCATCCCCCCATCTGACACTCCTATATCTGGGGAGATCCCACCAACCCCTCTTTCACACTCCTGTATCTGGGGAGTTCCCTCTAACCCCTCTCTCACACTCCTGTATTTGGTGAGCTCCCCTTAACCTCTCTCTCACACTCCTATATCTGGGAAGGTCCCACTAACCCTTCTCTCACACTACTGTATCTAGAGAGCTCCCTCTAACCCTTCTCTCACACTCCTGTATCTGGGGAAGTCCCTCTAAATCCTCTGTCACACTCCTGTATCTGGGGAGGACCCTCTAACCCCTCTCTCACACTCCTGTATCTGGGGAGGTCCCTCTAACCCGTCCTGCACACTCCTGTATCTGGGAAGGTCCCTCTAACCCCTCTCTCACATTCCTGTATCTGTGGACGTCCCTTTTAATCAACGAGCTAGTGCCCATTTTACTGTTCACTGCAATAATCCTTGCATGGACCTGTGTCAGGTTGAGGTCAGTGATTTGCTTGAGGGAGGAGAGAATGAGGAAGGAGCTGTGATTCCATAATTTCTATTGTGAATACCTCTCTTGCTATTTCCCTGGTATTGTGGAGAGTAAGGGGTGAACAATTGACTGGGTGTGTTTGGAAGATGTATGTGAATCTGTCGTTTCACAGGGGTATAATCAGCTGTGATATTCATTCCAGTTTGCTGCAGCTATCCTTCTTTTAACCTGAAATATTTGCTCAGGTTTAGTGAAAGGGCAGGTTAAAAAATGCTTGTAAAACTGACCTCGTCTCTGAGCTTGAGACGAAGACAATAGCTCCCAGTTACAAACTGATATCAACACAGTCTGACTCTGGACGCAATTCCGAGGTCAGGTTTCTGGGGAGCTCGCTCTAACATCTCGCTCACACTCCTGTGTCTGGGGAGGTCCTTTTCACCATCTCTCTCCTCAGTATCTAGACAGTATCCTTCAACCCATCTCTCAAAATCCTGTATCTGGGGAGGTCACTCTAGCCCCCCCCCCCATCACACTCCGATATCTGGGAGGTTTCTCTGACCCCTCTCTCACACTCCTATATCTGGGGAAGTCCCTCTAAACCCTATTTCACACATCCCTATATCTGGGGAGGTCCATCTAACCGCTCTCTCACACTTCTATATCTTGGGACATCCCTCTAAACCCTCGCACTCCTGTATCTGGGGAGGACCCTCTAACCCCTCTCACACTCCTGTACCTTGGGAGGTCCCTCTAACCACTCGCTCACAATCCTCTATCTGGGGAGGTCCCCCCAACCCCTCATTCACACTCCGATATCTGGGGAGGTCTCTCTGACCATTCTCTCACACTCCTATATCTGGGGAAGTCCCTCTAACCCCTCTCTCACACATTCCTATATCTGAGGAGGTCCCGCTAACCTCTCTCTCACACTCCTGTATCTGGGTAGATCCCGCTCACCCCTCTCTCACACTCCTGTATCTGGGAAAGTGTCTCTAACCCCTCTCAAACACTCCTGTATCTGGGGAGTTCCCTCTAACCCCTCTCTCACAGTCCTGTATCTGTGGAGGTCCCTCTAACCCCTCTCTCACACTCCTATATCTTGGGAGGTCCCTCTAACCCAGCTCTCACACACTCCTGTATCTGGGGAGGTCCCTCTAACCCCTCTTTCACACGCCTGTATCTGGCGAGTTCCCTCTACCCCCCCCCCCCGCCTCTCATACTCCGATATCTGGGGAGGTCTCACTGACCTCTCTCTCACACTCCTATATCTGTGGAATTCCCTCTAACCCCTCTTTTACAGATTCCTATATCTGGGGAGGTCCCTCTAACCCCTCTCTGACACTCCTATATCTGGGCGCTCGTTCTAACCCCTCTCTCACAATTCTGTATCTGGGGAGGTCCCTCTAACGACTCTCTCACACTCCTATATCTTGGGAGGTCCCTCTAACCCCTCTCTCACACACTCGTGCGTCTGGGGAGGACCCTCTAACCCCTCTCTCACACTCCTGTACCTCGGGATGTCCATCTAACCCCCCACCCCCCCATCTCACACTCGTGTATCTGGGGAGATCCCACCAACCCCTCTCTCACACTCCTGTATCTGGGGAGTTCCCTCTAACCACTCTCTCACACTCCTGTATCTGGGGAGGTCACTCTAACCCCTCTCTCAAACTCATGTATCTGGGTAGGTCCCTCTAAACCCTCACACTCCTGTATCTGGGGAGGTCCCTCCAATCCCTCTCACACTCCTGTATCTGGGGAGGTCCCTTGACCCCTCTGTCACACTCCTGTATCTGGGGAGTTCCCTCTAACCCCTCTAACACACTCCTGTATCTGGGGAGGTCCCTCTAACCCCTCTATCACACTCCTGTATCTGGTGAGGTCCCTCTAACCCCTCTCTCGCACTCCTGTGTCTGGGGAGGTTCCTCTAACCACTCTCTCACACTCCTGTATCTGGGAAATTGTCTCTAACCCCTCCCTCACACTCCTGTATCTGGGGAGGTCCCTCTAAACCCTCTCTCACACTCCTGTATCTGGGGAGGTCCCGCTAACCTCTCGCTCACACTTCTGTATCTGGGGAGGTCCCTCTAACCCCTCTCTCACAGTCCTGTAACTGGGAAGGTACCTCCATTCCCCCTCTCACAGTCCTGTATCTAGGCAGGTCCCTCTAACCCCTCTCTCACACTCCTATATCTGGTGAGGTCCCTATAACCGCTCTCTCACACACTCCTGTCTGTGGGGAGGTCCCTCTAACTCCTCTCTCAAAATCCTGTATCTGGCGAGTTCCCTCTAACACCTCCTCTCACACTCCGATATCTGGGGTGGTCTCTCTGACCTCTCTCTCACACTCCTGTATCGTGGTTGGTCCCTCTCACCCTTCTCTCACACTCCTGTACCTCGGGAGGTCCTTCTAACCCCCCACCCCCCCATCTCACACTCTTGTATCTGGGGAGATCCCACCAGCCCCTCTCTCACACTCCTGTATCTGGGGAGTTCCCTCTAACCACTCTCTCACACTCCTGTATCTGGGGAGGTCTCTCTAACCCCTCTCTCAAACTCAAGTATCTGGGTAGGTCCCTCTAAACCCTCACACTCCTGTATCTGGTGAGGTCCCTCTAACCCCTCTAACACACTCCTGTATCTGTGGAGGTCCCTCTAACCCCTATATCACACTCCTGTATCTGGGGAGGTCCCTCTAACCCCTCTCTCGCACTCCTGTGTCTGGGGAGGTTCCTCTAACCACTCTCTCACACTCCTGTATCTGGGAAATTGTCTCTAACCACTCCCTCACACTCCTGTATCTGGGGAGGTCCCTCTAAACCCTCTCTCACACTCCTGTATCTGGGGTGGTCCCGCTAACCTCTCGCTCACACTTCTGTATCTGGGGAGGTCCCTCTAACCCCTCTCTCACAGTCCTGTAACTGGGAAGGTCCCTCCATTCCCCCTCTCACAGTCCTGTATCTAGGCAGGTCCCTCTAACCCCTCTCTCACACTCCTATATCTGGTGAGGTCCCTATAACCGCTCTCTCACACACTCCTGTATGTGGGGAGGTCCCTCTAACTCCTCTCTCAAAATCCTGTATCTGGCGAGTTCCCTCTAACACCTCCTCTCACACTCCGATATCTGGGGTTGTCTCTCTGACCTCTCTCTCACACTCCTGTATCGTGGTTGGTCCCTCTCACCCTTCTCTCACACTCCTGTACCTCGGGAGGTCCATCTAACCCCCCACCCCCCCATCTCACACTCCTGTATCTGGGGAGATCCCACCAGCCCCTCTCTCACACTCCTGTATCTGGGGAGTTCGCTCTAACCACTCTCTCACACTCCTGTATCTGGGGAGGTCCCTCTAACACCTCTCTCAAACTCATGTATCTGGGTAGGTCCCTCTAAACCCTCACACTCCTGTATCTGGCGAGTTCCCTCTAACACCCCCTCTCACACTCCGATATCTGGGGTGGTCTCTCTGACCTCGATCTCACACTCCTGTATCGTGGTTGGTCCCTCTCACCCTTCTCTCACACTCCTGTATCTGGGGAGGTCCCTCTAACCCATCTGTCACACTCCTAGTATGTGGGGAGGTCCCTCTAACCCCTCTGTCACATTCCTGTATCTGGGGAGGTCCCTCCAACCCCTCTCTCACACTCCTGTATCTGGGGTGGTCCCTCTAAAAACTCTCTCACACTGCCTTATCTGGGGAGGTCCCTCTAACCTCTCTCTCACACTCCTGTATCTGGGGAGGTCCCTCTAAAACCTCCTGTACACTCCTGTATCTGGGGAGGTCCCTCTAACCCCTCTCTCACATTCCTGTATCTGTGGACATTCCTTTTAATCAGTGAGTTAGTGCCCATTTTACTGTACACAGCAAGAATCCTTGCATGTATCTGTGTCAGGTTGAGGTCAGTGAATTGCTTGAGGGAGGAGAGAATGAGGAAGGTGCTGTGATTCCATAATATCTATTGTGAATACCTCTCTTGCTATTTCCCTGGTATTGTGGACAGTAAGGAGTGAACAATTGACTGGGTGTGTTTGGAAGATGTCCGTAAATCTGTCGTTTCACAGGGGTATAATCAGCTGTGATATTCATTCCAGTTTGCTGCAGCTATCCTTATTTCAACTTGAAATATTTGCTCAGGTTTTGTGAAAGGGCAGGTTAAAAAATGATTGTAAAACTGACCTCGTCTCTGAGCTTGAGACTAAGACAAAAGTTCCCAGTTATAAACTGATATCAACACAGTCTGACTCTGACGCAATTCCGAGGTCGGTTTCTGGGGAGCTCGCGCTAACATCTCGCTCATACTCCTGTGTCTGGGGAGGTCCTTTACACCATCTCTCCCACCAGAGTATCTGGAGAGGTTCCTTTAACCCATCTCTCACAGTCCTGTATCTAGGGAGCTCCCTCTAACACCTCTCTCACACTCCTGTATCTGGGGAGGTCCCTCGAACCATTCTCTCACACTCCTGTATCTGCGGTGGTCCCTCTAACCCCTCATGCTCCTGTATCTGGGCAGGTTCCTCTAACCCCTCTCTCACGCTCCTGTATCTGGGGAGGTCCCTCTAACCCGTCTCTCACACTCCTGTATCTGGGCAGGTCCCTCTAACAACTCGCACTCCTGTATCTGGGGAGTTCCCTCCAACCCCTCTCTAACACTCCAGTACCTCGGGAGGTCCATCTAACTCCCCAGCCCTCTCATACTCCTGTATCTGGGGAGGTCCCACTAACCCCTCTATCACACCCCTGTATCTGGTGAGTTCCCTCTAACCCCTCTCTCACACTCCTGTATTTGGTGAGCTCCATCTAACCTCTCTCTCACATTCCTGTATCTGTTGAGGTCCCACTTACCCCTCTCTCACACTCCTGTATCTGGAGAGCTCCCTCGAACCCCCCTCTTACATCACTGTGTCTGGGGAGGATCATCTAACCTCTCTCTCACACTCCTGTATCTGGGGAGGTCCCTCTAACCCTTCCAACACACTCCTGTATCTGGGGAGGTCCCTCTCACCCCTCTCTCACACTTCTGTATCTGGGGAGGTTCCTCTAAATTTTCTGTCACACTCCTGTATCTGGGGAGGTCGCTCTAACCCCTCTATCACACTCCTGTCTCTGCGGAGGACCCTCTAACCCCTCTCTCACACTCCTGTATCTGGGGAGTTCCCTCTAACCCCTCTTTCACACTCCTGTATCTGGGGTGGTCCCTCTAACACCTCCCTCACAATCCTGAATCTGGGGAGGTCCCTCTGAACACTCTATCACACTCCTGTATCTGGGGAGGTCCCTCTAACTCCTTTCTCACACTCCTGTATCTGGGGAGGTCCCTCTAACCCCTCCCTCACACTCCTGTATCTGGGGAGGTCCCTCTAACACCCAACTCACAGTCCTGTATCTGGGGAGGTCCCTCTAACCCCTCTCTCACACTCCTGTATCTGGGGAGGTCCCTCGAACCATTCTCTCACACTCCTGTATCTGGGGTGGTCCCTCTAACCCCTCATGCTCCTGTATCTGGGGAGGTCCCTCTAACCCCTCTCTCACACTCCTGTATTTGGTGAGCTCCATCTAACCTCTCTCTCACACTCCTGTATCTGTTGAGGTCCCACTTACCCCTCTCTCACACTCCTGTATCTGGAGAGCTCCCTCGAACCTCCCTCTTACATGACTGTGTCCGGGGAGGATCATCTAACTTCTCTCTCACACTCCTGTATCTGGTGAGGTCCCTCTAACCCTTCCAACACACTCCTGTATCTGGGGAGGTCCCTCTCACCCCTCTCTCACACTTCTGTATCTGGGGAGGTCCCTCTAAACTTTCTGTCACACTCCTGTATCTTGGGAGGTCCCTCTAACCCCTCTCTCACACTCCTGTATCTGGGGAGGTCGCTCTAACCCCTCTATCACACTCCTGTATCTGCGGAGGACCCTCTAACCCCTCTCTCACACTCCTGTATCTGGGGAGGTCCCTCTAACCCCTCTTTCACACTCCTGTATCTGGGGTGGTCCCTCTAACACCTCCCTCACACTCCTGAATCTGGGGAGTTCCCTCTGAACACTCTATCACACTCCTGTATCTGGGGAGGTCCCTCTAACCCCTTTCTCACACTCCTGTATCTGGGGAGGTCCCTCTAACCCCTCCCTCACACTCCTGTATCTGGGGAGGTCCCTCTAACACCCAACTCACAGTCCTGTATCTGGGGAGGTCCCTCTAACCCCTCTCTCACACTCCTGTATCTGGGGAGGTCCTTCTTACACCTCTCTCAAAGACTCCTGTATCTGGGGAGGTCCCTCTAACACCTCTCTCACACTCCTGTATCTGGCGATTTCCCTTTAACCCCCCCTCTCACACTCCTGTATCTAGGGAGGACCCTCTAACCTCTCTCTCACAGTCCTGTATCTGGAGAGCTCCCTCTAACCCCCTCTCACAGTCCTGTATCTGGGGAGCATCCTCTAACCTCTCTCTCATACTCCTGTATCTGGGGAGGTCCCTCGAACCACTCCTGCACACTACGGTATCTGGGGAGGTCCCTCTAACCCCTCTCTCACACTCCTGTATCTGTGGACGTCCCTTTTAATCAGTGAGCCATTGCCCATTTTACTGTACACAGCAAGTATCGTTGCATGGAGCTGTTTCAGGTTGAGGTCAGTGATTTGCTGGAGGGAGGAGAGAATGAGGAAGGAGCTGTGATTCGATAATATCTACTGTGAATATCTCTATTGCTATTTCCCTGGTATTGGTGACAGTGAGGGGTGAACAATTGACTGGCTGTGTTTGGAAGATGTACGTGACTCTGTCGTTTCACAGGGGTATAATCGTCTGTGCTATTCATTCCAGTTTACTGCAGCTATCCTTATTCCAACCTGAAATATTTGCTCAGGTTTTGTGATAGGGCAGGTTAAAAAATGGCTGTAAAACTGACCTCGTCTCTGAGCTTGAGACGAAGACAACAGCTCCAAGCAATAAACTGTTATCAACACAGTCTGACTCTGGACGCAATTCTGAGGTCAGATTTCTGGGGAGCTCGCTCTAACATCTCGCACACACACATGTGTCTGGGGAGGTCCTTTTCACCATCTCTCTCACCTCAGTATTTGGAGAGGTTCCTTTAACCCATCTCACACACTCATGTATCTGGGGATGTCCCTCGAATCCCTCATACTCCTGTATCTGGGGAGGTCCCTCTAACACCACTCTCACACTCCTGTATCTGGGGAGGTTCCTCTAACCCCTCTCTCACACTCCTGTATCTGGGGAGGTCCCTCTAACCTCTCTCTCAGACTCCCGTATCTGGGGAGGTCCCTCTAACCCCTCACATTCCTGTATCTGGGGATGTCCATCTAACCCCTCTCTCACACTCCTGTATCTGGGGAGGTCCCTCTAACCCCGCTCTCACACTCCTGTATCTGGCAAGGTCTCTCTCACACCTCTCCCACACTCCTGTATCTGGTGAGGTCCCTCTAACCCCTCTCATACACTCCTGTATCTGGGGAGGTCCCTCTAACCCACTCTCACACTCCTGTATCTGGGGAGGTCCCTCTAACCCCTCTCTCACACTCCTGTATCTGGGGAGCTCCCTCTAACCCCTCTATCACGCCCCTCTATCTGGGGAAGTCCCTCTAACCCGTCTCTCACACACCTGTATCTGGGGAGTTCCCTCAAACCCCTCTCATACACTCCTGTGTCTGGGAAGGTCCCTATAACCCCTCTCTCACACTCCTGTATCTGGGGAGGTCCCGCTAACCCCACTCTCACACACTTCTCTATCTGGGGAGGTCCCTCTAACCCCTCTCTCACACTCCTGGATCTGGGGAGTTCCCTCTAATACCCCCTCTCACACTCCGATATCTGGGAAGGTCACTCTGACCCCTCTCTCACACTCCTATATCTGCGAATGTCCCTCTAACCCCTCTCTCACATAATCATCTATCTGAGGATGTCCCACTAACACCTCTCTCACACTTCTATATCTTGTCGCTCCCTCTAACCGCTCTCTCAGACACCTGTATCCGGGGATGTCCCTCTAACCCATCTCACACATTTCTGTATCTTGGGAGGTCACTCTAACCCCTCTCCCACACACGCCTGTATCTGGGAAGGTCCCTCTAACCCCTCTCTCACACTCCTGTACCTCGGTAGGTCCATAAAACCCCCGACCCCTCTCACACTCCTTAATCTGGGGAGGTCCCAATAACCACCCTTTCACACTCCTCTATCTGGGGAGCTCCCTCTAACCCCTCTCTCACACTCCTCTATCTGGAGAGCTCCCTCTAACCCTCTCTCACATTACTGTAGATGGGGAGGACCCTCTAACCTCTCTCTCACACTCCTGTATCTGGGGAGGTCCCTCTAATTCCTCCTGCACACACCTGTATCTGAGGAGGTCCCTGTAACCTCTCTCTCACACTCCTGTATCTGTGGACGTCGCTTTTAATCAGTGAGCTCGTGCCCATTTTACTGTGCACAGCAAGAATCCTTGCATGGACCTGTGTCAGGTTGAGGACAGTGATTTGCTTGAGGGAGGAGAGAATGAAGAAGGAGCTGTGATTCTATAATATCTATTTTGAATACCTCTCATGCTATTTCGCTGGTATTGTGGACAGTAAGGGTTGAACAATTGACTTGGTGTGTTTGGAAGATGTACGTGAAACTGTCGTTTCACAGGGGTACAATCAGCTGTGATATTCATTCCAGTTTACTGCAGCTATCCTTATTTCAACCTGAAATATTTGCTCAGGTTTTGTGAAAGGGCAGGTTAAAAAATGCTTGTACAACTGACCTCGTCTCTGAGCTTGAGACTGAGACAACAGCTCCCAGCTATAAACTGATATCAACACAGTCTGACTCTGGACGCAAATTCCGTGGTCAGGTTTCTGGGGTGCTCGCTCGAACATCTCGCTCACACCCCTGTGTCTGGGGAGGTCCTTTTCACCACCGCTCTCACCTCAGCATCTACAGAGGTTCCTTTAATCCATCTCTCACACTCCTGTATCTGGGGAGCTCCTCTTAACCCTCTCTCACACTCCTGTATCTGGGGAGGTCCCTCTATCCCCTCTCTCACACTCCTATATCTAGGGCGGTCCCTCGAACCCCTCACACTCCTGTATCGGGGGAGGTCCCTCTAATCACTCTCTCACACTCCTGTATCTGGCGAGGTACCTCTAACCCCTCTCTCACGCTCCTGCATCTGGGGAGGTCCCTCTAACCCCTCACACTCCTGTATCTGGGGAGGTCCCTCTAACCCCTCTCTCACACTCCTATATCTTAGGTGGTCCCTCTAACCACTCTCTCACACACTCCTGTATCTGAGGAGGTCCCTCCATCCCCTTTCTCACATCTCCTGCACCTCGGTAGGTCCATCTAACTCCCCCCCCCTCTCACACACCAGTATCTGGATAGCTCCCTCTAACCCCCCTCTCACATTCCTGTATCTGGGGAGGGCCCTCTAACGTCTCTCTCGCACTCCTATATCTGGGGAGCTCCAGCTGACCCCGCCTGCACACTCCTGTACCTAGCGATATCCCTCTAACCCCTCTCTCATACTCCTGCATCTGTGGACGTCCCTTTTAATCAGTGAGCTAGTGCCCATTTTACTGTACACAGCAAGAATCCTTGCATGTATCTGCGTCAGGTTGAGGTCAGTGAATTGCTTGAGGGAGGAGAGAATGAGGAAGGTGCTGTGATTCCATAATATCTATTGTGAATACCTCTCTTGCTATTTCCCTGGTATTGTGGACAGGAAGGGGTGAACAATTGACTGGGTGTGTTTGGAAGATGTATGTGAATCTGTCGTTTCACAGGGGTATAATCAGCTGTGATATTCATTCAAGTTTACTGCAGCTATCCTTATTTCAACCTGAAATATTTGCTCAGGTTTTGTGAAAGTGTAGGTTACAAAATGCTTGTAAAACTGACCTCGTCTCTTAGCTTGAGACTAAGACAACAGCTCCCAGTTATAAACTGATATCAACACAGTCTGATTATGGATGCAATTCCGAGTTCAGGTTTCTGGGGAGCTCGCTCTAACATCTCGCTCACACTCCTGTGTCTGGGGAGATCCTTTTCACGATCTCTCTCACCTCAGCATCTAGAGAGGTTCATTTAAACCACCTCTCAAAGTCCTGTATCTGGGGAGGTCCCTCTAACCCCTCTCTCACACTTCTGTATCTGGGTAGGTCCCTCTAAACCCTCTCTCACACTCCTGTATCTGGAGAGGACCCTCTAACCCCTCTGTCACACTCCTGTATCAGGGGAGACCTCTCTAACCTCTCTGTCACACTCCTGTATCTGGGCAGGTCACTCCAACCCCTCTCACACTCCTGTATCTGGGGAGGTCCCTCGAACCCCTCTGTCACACTCCTGTATCTGGGGAGTTCCCTCTAACCCCTCTCTCACACTCCTGTATCTGGGGAGGTCCCTCTAACCCCTCTATCACACTCCTGTATCTGGGGAGGTCCCGCTGACAATTCTCTCACGCTCCTGTATCTGGGAGGTCCCGCTAACCCCTCTCTCACACTCCTGTATCTGGGGAGATTCCTCTAACCATTCCCTCACACTCCTGTATCTGGGAAAGTGTCTCCAACCCCTCTCTATCACTCCTGTATCTGGGGAGGTCCCTCTAACCCCGCTCTCACACTCCTGTATCTGGGGAGGTCCCGCTATCCCCTCTCTCACACTCCGATATCTAGGGCGGTCCATCGAACCCCTCACACTCCTGTATCGGGGGAGGCCCCTCTAACCCCTCTCTCACACTCCTGTATCTGGGGAGGTGCCACTAACCCCTCTCTCACGCTCCTGCATCTGGCGAGGTCCCTCTAACCCCTCACACTCCTGTATCTGGGGAGGTCCGTCTAACCCCTCTCTCACACTCCTGTATCTGGGGAGGTCCTTCGAACCCCTCTCTCACACTCATGTATCTGGGGAGGCCCCTCTAACCCCTCTCTCACACTCCTGTATCTGGGTAGGTCCCTCTAACCACTCAAACTCCTGTATCTGGGGAGGTTCCTCTAACCCCTTTCTCACACTCATGTATCTGGGGAGGTCCCTCTAACCCCTCTCTCACACTCCTGAATCTCGGGAGGTCCCTCTAACCCCTCTCTCACACTCCTGTATCTGGGCAGGTCCCTTTAACACCTCTCTCACACTCCTGTATCTGGGGAGGTCCGTCTAACGCCTCTCTCACACTCCTGTATCAGGCGAGGTTCTTCTAACCCCTCTCTCACACTTCTGTATTTGGAAAAGTGCCTCTAACCCCTCTCTCACACTCCTGTATCTGGAGAGCTCACTCTAACCCTCTCTCGTATTACTGTATCTGGGGAGGACCCTCGAACCTCTCTCTCACACTCCTGTATCAGGGGATGTCCCTCTAAATCCTCTCTCACACTCCTGTATCTGGGGATGTTCCTCTAATTCCTCTCTCACACTCCTGTATCTGGGGAGTTCCCTCTAACCCCTCACACTCCTATATCTTGGGTGGTCCCTCTAACCCCTCTTTCACACTCCTGTATCTGGAGAGGTACCTCTAACCGTTCTCTCTCACTCCTATATCTTGGGAGGTCCCTCTAACCACTCTCTCACACACTCCTGTATCTGAGGAGGTCCCTCCATCCCCTTTCTCACATCTCCTGTACCTCGGTAGGTCCATCTAACTCCTGCCCCCCTCTCACACACCAGTATCTGGATAGCTCCCTCTAACCCCCCTCTCACATTCCTGTATCTGGGGAGGCCCCTCTAACCTCTCTCTCACACTCCTGTATCTGGGGTGGTCCAGCTGACCCCGCCTGCACACTCCTGTATCTAGCGATGTCCCTCTAAACCCTCTCTCACACTCCTGCATCTGTGGACGTCCCTTTTAATCAGTGAGCTAGTGCCCATTTTACTGTACACAGCAAGAATCCTTGCATGGACCTGTGTCAGGTTGAGGTCAGTGATTTGCTTGAGGGAGGAGAGAATGAGCAAGGAGCTGTGATTCCATAATAGCTATTGTGAATACCTCTCTTGCTATTTCCCTGGTATTGTGGACAGTAAGGGGTGAACAGTTGACTGGGTGTGTTTGGAAGATGTATGTGAATCTGTCGTTTCACAGTGGTATAATCAGCTGTGATATTCATTCAAGTTTACTGCAGCTATCCTTATTTCAACCTGAAATATTTGCTCAGATTTCGTGAAAGTGTAGGTTACAAAATGCTTGTAAAACTGACCTCGTCTCTTAGCTTGAGACTAAGACAACAGCTCCCAGTTATAAACTGATATCAACACAGTCTGAATATGGATGCAAATCCGAGTTCAGGTTTCTGGGGAGCTCGCTCTAACATCTCGCTCACACTCCTGTGTCTGGGGAGATCCTTTTCACGATCTCTCTCACCACAGTATCTAGAGAGGTTCATTTAAACCATCTCTCAAAGTCCTGTATCTGGGGAGGTCCCTCTAACCCCTCTCTCACACTCCTGTATCTGGGTAGGTCCCTCTAAACCCTCTCTCACACTCCTGTATCTGGGGAGGACCCTCTAACCCCTCTGTCACACTCCTGTATCAGGGGAGGTCCCTCTAACCTCTCTGTCACACTCCTGTATCTGGGCAGGTCCCTCCAACCCCTCTCACACTCCTGTATCTGGGGAGGTCCCTCGAACCCCTCTGTCACACTCCTGTATCTGGGGAGTTCCCTCTAACCCCTCTCTCACACTCCTGTATATGGGGAGGTCCCTCTAACTCCTCTATCACACTCCTGTATCTGGGGAGGTCCCGCTAACAACTCTCTCACACTCCTGTATCTGGGGAGGTCCCGCTAAACCCTCTCTCACACTCCTGTATCTGGGGAGGTTCCACTAACCACTTTCTCACACTCCTGTATCTGGGAAAGTGTCTCTAACCCCTCTCTATCACTCCTGTATCTGGGGAGGTCCCTCTAACCCCGCTCTCACACTCCTGTATCTGGGGAGGTCCCTCCATTCCCCCTCTCACAGTCCTGTATCTGGGGAAGTCACTCTAACCCCTCTTTCACACTCCTATATCGGGGGAGGTCCCTCTAACCCCTCTCTCACACTCCTATATCTGGGGAGGTCCCTCTAACCCCACTCTCACACACTCCTGTATCTGGGGATGTCCCTCTAACCCCTCTCTCACACTCCTGTATATGGCGAGTACCCTCTAACACCCCCTCTCACACTCCGATATCTGGGGAGGTCACTCTGACATCTCTCTCACACTCCTATATCTGGGGAAGTCCCTCTAACCCCTCTTTCACACATTCGTATATCTGGGTAGGTCCCTCGAACCACTCTCTCACACACTCCTGTATCTGGGAGGGCCCTCTAACCCCACTCTTACACTGCTGTGTCTGGAACAGTGCCTCTAACACCTCTCTCACACTCCTGTATCTGGGGAGGGCCCTCTAACCCCACTCTCACACTGCTGTGTCTGGAACAGTGCCTCTAACACCTCTCTCACACTCCTGTATCTGGGGAGGTCCCTCTAAACCCTATCTCACACTCCTGTGTCAGGGGAGGTCCCTCTAATTCCTCACTCACACTCCTGTATCTGGGGAGGTCTCTCTAACCCCTCACACTCTTGCATCTGGGGTGGTCCCTCTAACCGCGCTCTCACATTCCTGTATCTGGGGAGGTCCCTCTAACTATTCTCTCACACTCCTATATCTAGGGAGGTCCCTCTAACCCCTTTCTCGCACACTCCTGTACCTGGGAAGGTCCATCTAACCCCCCATCCCACTCACACTCCTGTATCTGGGGAGGTCCCACTAACCCCTCTCTCACACTCCGGTATCTGGAGATTTCCCTCTAACCGTTCTCTCACACTCCTGTATTTGGTGAGCTCCCTCTAAACTCTCTCTCACCCTCCTGTATCTGGGGAGGTCCCACTAACCCCTCTCTCACACATCAGTATCTGGATAACTCCCTCTAACTCAACTCTCACATTCCTGTATCTGGCGAGGGCCCTCTAACCTCTCTCTCACACTCCTGTATCTGGGCAGGTCCCTCTGACCCCGCCTGCACACTCCTTTATCGAGAGAGGTCCCTCGAACCCCTCTCTCACACTCCTGCATCTGTGGACGTCCCTTTTAATCAGTGAGCTAGTGCCCATTTTAATGTGCACAGCAAGGATCCTTGCATGGACCTGTGTCAGGTTGAGGTCAGTGATTTGCTTGAGGGAGGAGAGAATGAGGAAGGAGCTGTTATTCCATAATATCTATTGTGAATACCTCTCTTGCTATTTCCCTGGTATTGTGGACAGTAAGGGGTGAACAATTGACTGGGTGTGTTTGGAAGATGAATGTGAATCTGTCGTTTCACAGGGGTATAATGAGCTGTGATATTCATTCCAGTTTACTGCAGCTATCCTTATTTCAACCTGAAATATTTGATCAGGTTTTGTGAAAGTGTAGGTTAAAAAATGCTTGTAAAACTGACCTCGTCTCTGAGCTTGAGACGAAGACAAAAGCTCGCAATTGTAAACTGATATCAACACAGTCTGACTCTGGACGCAATTCCGAGGTCAGGTTTCTGGGGAGCTCGCTCTACCATCTCGCTCACACTCCTGTGTCTGGGGAGGTCCTTATCACCATCTCCCTCACCTCAGTATCCAGAGAGGTTCCTTTAACACATCTCTCAAAATCCTGTATCTGGGGAGGTCCCTCTAACACATCTCTCACACTCCTGTATCTGGGTAGTTCACTCTAACCCCTCTCTCACACTCCTGTATCTGGGGAGGTCCCTCTAACCCCTCGCTCACACTCCTGTATCAGGGGAGGTCCCTCTAACCCCTCTCTAACACTCCTGTATCTGGGGAGGTCCCTCTAAACCCTCTCTCACACTCCTGTATCTGGGGAGGTCCCTCTAACCCCACTCTCAAACTCATGTATCTGGGTAGGTCCCTCTAAACCCTCACACTCCTGTATCTGGGGAGGTCCCTCCAATCCCTCTCACACTCCTGTATCTGGGTAGGTCCTTCTAAACACTCTCTCACACTCCTGTATCTGGGGACGTCCCTCTAACCCCTCTCTCACTCTCCAGTATCTGGTGAGGTCCCTCTAACCCCTCTCTCACACTCCAGTATCTGGGGAGGTCCCTCTAACCCCTCTCTCTCACTCCTGTATCTGGGTAGGTCCCGCTAATCCCTCACACTCCTTTATCTGGGGAGGTCTCTCTAACCCCTCTCTCACACTCCTGTATCTGGGGAGGTCCCGCTCACCCCTCTCGCACACTCCTGTATCTCGGCAGGTCCCTCTAATCCCGCTCTCACACTCCTGTATCTCGGGAGATCCCTCTAACCCCTCTCTCACGCTCCTGTATCTGGGGAGGTCCCTCTAACCCCTCTCTCACACTCCTGTATCTGGGTAGGTCTCTCAAACCCCTCTCTCACACTCCTGTATCTCGGGAGGTCCCTCTAACCCCTCTCTCACAATGCTGTATCTGGGGAGGTCGGTCTAGCCCCTCTCTTACACTCCTGTATCTGGGGAGGTTCCTCTAACCCCCCTCTCACACTGCTGTGTCTGTAACAGTGCCTCTAACCCCTCTCTCACACTCCTGTATCTGGGGAGGTCCCTCTAAACCATATCTCACACTCCTGTATCTGGGGAGGTCCCTCTAATTCCTCACTCTCACTCCTGTATCTGGGGAGGTCCCTCTAACCCCTCACACTCTTGTATCTGGGGTGGTCCCTCTAACCGCTCTCTCACATTCCTGTATCTGGGGAGGTCCCTCTAACCATTCTCTCACACTCCTATATCTAGGGAGGTTGTTCTAACCCCTCTCTCGCACACTCCTGTACCTCGGAAGGTCCATCTAACTCCCCATCCCACTCACACTCCTGTATCTGGGGAGGTCCCACTAACCCCTCTCTCACACTCCGGTATCTGGAGATTTCCCTCTAACCGTTCTCTCACACTCCTGTATTTGGTGAGCTCCCTCTAACCTCTCTCTCACCCTCCTGTATCTGGGGAGGTCCCACTAACCCCTCTCTCACACATCAGTATCTGGATAACTCCCTCTAACCCCACTCTCACATTCCTGTATCTGGCGAGGACCCTCTAACCTCTCTCTCACACTCCTGTATCTGGGCAGGTCCCTCTGACCCCGCCTGCACACTCATTTATCTAGAGAGTTCACTCTAACACCTCTCTCACACTCCTGTATCTGGGGAGGTCCCTCTAACCCCTATGTCACACTCCTGTATCAGGGGAGGTCCCTCTAACCCATCTCTAACACTCCTGTATCTGGGGAGGTCCCTCTAAACCCTCTCTCACACTCCTGTATCTGGGGAAGTCCCTCTAACCCCACTCTCAAACTCATGTATCTGGGTAGGTCCCTCTAAACCCTCACACTCCTGTATCTGGGGAGGTCCCTCCAATCCCTCTCACACTCCTGTCTCTGGGGAGGTTCCTCTAACCACTCTCTCACACTCCTGTATCTGGGAAAGTGTCTCTAACCCGTCCCTCACACTCCTGTATCTGGGGAGGTCGATCTAACCCCGCTCTCACACTCCTGTATCTGGGGAGGTCCCTCTAACCCCTCGCTCACACTCCTGTATCTGGGGAGGTCCCTCTCACCCCTCTCTCACTGTCCTGTAACTGGGGAGGTCCCTCCATTCCCCCTCTCACAGTCCTCTATCTGGAGAGGTCCCTCTAACCCCTGTCTCACACTCCTATATCTGGTGAGGTCCCTCTAACCGCTCTCTCACACACTCCTGTATGTGGGGAGATCCCTCTAACCCCTCTCTCACAATCCTGTTTCTGGCGAGTTCCCTCTGACACCCCTTCTCACACTCCGATATCTGGGGAGGACTCTCTGACCTCTCTCTCATACTCCTGTATCGGGGTAGGTCCCTCTAACCCTTCTCTCACACTCCTGTATCTGGGGAGGTCCCTCTAACCCATCTGTCACACTCCTATATCTGGGGAGGTCCCTCTAAACCCTCTCTCACACTCCTGTATCTGGGGAGGTCCCTCTAAAAACTCTCTCACACTCCTGTATCTGGGGAGGTCCCTCTAACCCCTCTCTCACACTCCTGTACCTGGCGAGTTCCCTCTAACACCCCCTCTCAGACTCCGATATCTGGGGAGGTTTCTCTAACGCCTCTCACACTCCTATATCTGAGGAAGTCCCTTTAACCCCTCTTGCACACATTCCTATATCTGGGGAGGTCCCTCTAACCCCTCTCTCACATTCCTATATCTGGGCGCTCCTTCTAACCCCACTCTCACACTCCTGTATCTGGGGAGGTCCATCTAACCGCGCTCTCACACTCCTATATCTTGGGAGGTCCCTCTAACCACTCTCTCACACACTCCTGCATCTGGGGAGGACACTCAAACCCCTCTCTCACACTCCTGTACCTTGGGAGGTCCATCTAACTGCCCATCCCCCCATCTGACACTCCTATATCTGGGGAGATCCCACCAACCCCTCTTTCACACTCCTGTATCTGGGGAGTTCCCTCTAACCCCTCTCTCACACTCCTGTATTTGGTGAGCTCCCTCTAACCTCTCTCTCACACTCCTATATCTGGGAAGGTCCCACTAACCCTTCTCTCACACTACTGTATCTGGAGAGCTCCCTCTCACCCTTCTCTCACACTCCTGTCTCTGGGGAAGTCCCTCTAAATCCTCTGTCACACTCCTGTATCTGGGGAGGACGCTCTAACCCCTCTCTCACACTCCTGTATCTGGGGAGGTCCCTCTAACCCGTCCTGCACACTCCTGTATCTGGGGAGGTCCCTCTAACCCCTCTCTCACATTCCTGTATCTGTGGACGTCCCTTTTAATCAACGAGCTAGTGCCCATTTTACTGTTCACTGCAATAATCCTTGCATGGACCTGTGTCAGGTTGAGGTCAGTGATTTGCTTGAGGGAGGAGAGAATGAGGAAGGAGCTGTGATTCCATAATTTCTATTGTGAATACCTCTCTTGCTATTTCCCTGGTATTGTGGAGAGTTAGGGGTGAACAATTGACTTGGTGTGTTGTTTGGAAGATGTATGTGAATCTGTCGTTTCACAGGGGTATAATCAGCTGTGATATTCATTCCAGTTTGCTGCAGCTATCCTTCTTTTAACCTGAAATATTTGCTCAGGTTTAGTGAAAGGGCAGGTTAAAAAATGCTTGTAAAACTGACCTCGTCTCTGAGCTTGAGACGAAGACAATAGCTCCCAGTTACAAACTGATATCAACACAGTCTGACTCTGGACGCAATTCCGAGGTCAGGTTTCTGGGGAGCTCGCTCTAACATCTCGCTCACACTCCTGTGTCTGGGGAGGTCCTTTTCACCATCTCTCTCCTCAGTATCTAGACAGGTTCCTTCAACCCATCTCTCAAAATCCTGTATCTGGGGAGGTCACTCTACCCCCCCCCCTCACACTCCGATATCTGGGAGGTTTCTCTGACCCCTCTCTCACACTCCTATATCTGGGGAAGTCCCTCTAAACCCTATTTCACACATCCCTATATCTGGGGAGGTCACTCTAACCCCTCTCTCACACTCCTATATATGGGCGCTCCTACTAACCCCACTTTCACACTCCTGTATCTGGGGAGCTCCATCTAACCGCTCTCTCACACTTCTATATCTTGGGACATCCCTCTAAACCCTCGCACTCCTGTATCTGGGGAGGTCCCTCTAACCCCTCTCACACTCCTGTACCTTGGGAGGTCCCTCTAACCACTCGCTCACACTCCTCTATCTGGGGAGGTCCCCCCAACCCCTCATTCACACTCCGATATCTGGGGAGGTCTCTCTGACCATTCTCTCACACTCCTATATCTGGGGAAGTCCCTCTAACCCCTCTCTCACACATTCCTATATCTGAGGAGGTCCCGCTAACCTCTCTCTCACACTCCTGTGTCTGGGTAGATCCCGCTCACCCCTCTCTCACACTCCTGTATCTGGGAAAGTGCCTCTAACCCCTCTCAAACACTCCTGTATCTGGGGAGTTCCCTCTAACCCCTCTCTCACAGTCCTGTATCTGTGGAGGTCCCTCTAACCCCTCTCTCACACTCCTATATCTTGGGAGGTCCCTCTAACCCAGCTCTCACACACTCCTGTATCTGGGGAGGTCCCTCTAACCCCTCTTTCACACGCCTGTATCTGGCGAGTTCCCTCTACCCCCCCCCCCCGCCTCTCATACTCCGATATCTGGGGAGGTCTCACTGACCTCTCTCTCACACTCCTATATCTGGGGAATTCCCTCTCACCCCTCTTTTACACATTCCTATATCTGGGGAGTTCCCTCTAACCCCTCTCTGACACTCCTATATCTGGGCGCTCGTTCTAACCCCTCTCTCACAATTCTGTATCTGGGGAGGTCCCTCTAACGCCTCTCTCACACTCCTATATCTTGGGAGGTCCCTCTAACCCCTCTCTCACACACTCGTGCGTCTGGGGAGGGCCCTCTAACCCCTCTCTCACACTCCTGTACCTCGGGAGGTCCATCTAACCCCCCACCCCCCCATCTCACACTCGTGTATCTGGGGAGATCCCACCAACCCCTCTCTCACACTCCTGTATCTGGGGAGTTCCCTCTAACCACTCTCTCACACTCCTGTATCTGGGGAGGTCCCTCTAACCCCTCTCTCAAACTCATGTATCTGGGTAGGTCCCTCGAAACCCTCACACTCCTGTATCTGGGGAGGTCCCTCCAATCCCTCTCACACTCCTGTATCTGGGGAGGTCCCTCGAACCCCTCTGTCACACTCCTGTATCTGGGGAGTTCCCTCTAACCCCTCTAACACACTCCTGTATCTGGGGAGGTCCCTCTAACCCCTCTATCACACTCCTGTATCTGGTGAGGTCCCTCTAACCCCTATATCACACTCCTGTATCTGGGGAGGTCCCTCTAACCCCTCTCTCGCACTCCTGTGTCTGGGGAGGTTCCTCTAACCACTCTCTCACACTCCTGTATCTGGGAAATTGTCTCTAACCACTCCCTCACACTCCTGTATCTGGGGAGGTCCCTCTAAACCCTCTCTCACACTCCTGTATCTGGGGAGGTCCCGCTAACCTCTCGCTCACACTTCTGTATCTGGGGAGGTCCCTCTAACCCCTCTCTCACAGTCCTGTAACAGGGAAGGTCCCTCCATTCCCCCTCTCACAGTCCTGTATCTAGGCAGGTCCCTCTAACCCCTCTCTCACACTCCTATATCTGGTGAGGTCCCTATAACCGCTCTCTCACACACTCCTGTATGTGGGGAGGTCCCTCTAACTCCTCTCTCAAAATCCTGTATCTGGCGAGTTCCCTCTAACACCTCCTCTCACACTCCGATATCTGGGGTGGTCTCTCTGACCTCTCTCTCACACTCCTGTATCGTGGTTGGTCCCTCTCACCCTTCTCTCACACTCCTGTACCTCGGGAGGTCCTTCTAACCCCCCACCCCCCCATCTCACACTCCTGTATCTGGGGAGATACCACCAGCCCCTCTCTCACACTCCTGTATCTGGGGAGTTCCCACCAGCCCCTCTCTCACACTCCTGTATCTGGGGAGTTCGCTCTAACCACTCTCTCACACTCCTGTATCTGGGGAGGTCCCTCTAACACCTCTCTCAAACTCATGTATCTGGGTAGGTCCCTCTAAACCCTCACACTCCTGTATCTGGCGAGTTCCCTCTAACACCCCCTCTCACACTCCGATATCTGGGGTGGTCTCTCTGACCTCGATCTCACACTCCTGTATCGTGGTTGGTCCCTCTCACCCTTCTCTCACACTCCTGTATCTGGGGAGGTCCCTCTAACCCATCTGTCACACTCCTAGTATGTGGGGAGGTCCCTCTAACCCCTCTGTCACATTCCTGTATCTGGGGAGGTCCCTCCAACCCCTCTCTCACACTCCTGTATCTGGGGTGGTCCCTCTAAAAACTCTCTCACACTGCCTTATCTGGGGAGGTCCCTCTAACCTCTCTCTCACACTCCTGTATCTGGGAAGGTCCCTCTAAAACCTCCTGTACACTCCTGTATCTGGGGAGGTCCCTCTAACCCCTCTCTCACATTCCTGTATCTGTGGACATTCCTTTTAATCAGTGAGCTAGTGCCCATTTTACTGTACACAGCAAGAATCCTTGCATGTATCTGTGTCAGGTTGAGGTCAGTGAATTGCTTGAGGGAGGAGAGAATGAGGAAGGTGCTGTGATTCCATAATATCTATTGTGAATACCTCTCTTGCTATTTCCCTGGTATTGTGGACAGTAAGGAGTGAACAATTGACTGGGTGTGTTTGGAAGATGTACGTAAATCTGTCGTTTCACAGGGGTATAAGCAGCTGTGATATTCATTCCAGTTTGCTGCAGCTATCCTTATTTCAACTTGAAATATTTGCTCAGGTTTTGTGAAAGGGCAGGTTAAAAAATGATTGTAAAACTGACCTCGTCTCTGAGCTTGAGACTAAGACAAAAGTTCCCAGTTATAAACTGATATCAACACAGTCTGACTCTGACGCAATTCCGAGGTCGGTTTCTGGGGAGCTCGCGCTAACATCTCGCTCATACTCCTGTGTCTGGGGAGGTCCATTACACCATCTCTCCCACCAGAGTATCTGGAGAGGTTCCTTTAACCCTTCTCTCACAGTCCTGTATCTAGGGAGCTCCCTCTAACACCTCTCTCACACTCCTGTATCTGGGGAGGTCCCTCGAACCATTCTCTCACACTCCTGTATCTGCGGTGGTCCCTCTAACCCCTCATGCTCCTGTATCTGGGCAGGTCCCTCTAACCCCTCTCTCACGCTCCTGTATCTGGGGAGGTCCCTCTAACCCGTCTCTCACACTCCTGTATCTGGGCAGGTCCCTCTAACAACTCGCACTCCTGTATCTGGGGAGGTCCCTCCAACCCCTCTCTAACACTCCAGTACCTCGGGAGGTCCATCTAACTCCCCAGCCCTCTCATACTCCTGTATCTGGGGAGGTCCCACTAACCCCTCTATCACACCCCTGTATCTGGTGAGTTCCCTCTAACCCCTCTCTCACACTCCTGTATTTGGTGAGCTCCATCTAACCTCTCTCTCACATTCCTGTATCTGTTGAGGTCCCACTTACCCCTCTCTCACACTCCTGTATCTGGAGAGCTCCCTCGAACCCCCCTCTTACATCACTGTGTCTGGGGAGGATCATCTAACCTCTCTCTCACACTCCTGTATCTGGGGAGGTCCCTCTAACCCTTCCAACACACTCCTGTATCTGGGGAGGTCCCTCTCACCCCTCTCTCACACTTCTGTATCTGGGGAGGTTCCTCTAAATTTTCTGTCACACTCCTGTATCTGGGGAGGTCGCTCTAACCCCTCTATCACACTCCTGTCTCTGCGGAGGAACCTCTAACCCCTCTCTCACACTCCTGCATCTGGGGAGGTCCCTCTAACCCCTCTTTCACACTCCTGTATCTGGGGTGGTCCCTCTAACACCTCCCTCACAATCCTGAATCTGGGGAGGTCCCTCTGAACACTCTATCACACTCCTGTATCTGGGGAGGTCCCTCTAACTCCTTTCTCACACTCCTGTATCTGGGGAGGTCCCTCTAACTCCTCCCTCACACTCCTGTATCTGGGGAGGTCCCTCTAACACCCAACTCACAGTCCTGTATCTGGGGAGGTCCCTCTAACCCCTCTCTCACACTCCTGTATCTGGGGAGGTCCCTCGAACCATTCTCTCACACTCCTGTATCTGGGGTGGTCCCTCTAACCCCTCATGCTCCTGTATCTGGGGAGGTCCCTCTAACCCCTCTCTCACACTCCTGTATTTGGTGAGCTCCATCTAACCTCTCTCTCACACTCCTGTATCTGTTGAGGTCCCACTTACCCCTCTCTCACACTCCTGTATCTGGAGAGCTCCCTCGAACCTCCCTCTTACATGACTGTGTCTGGGGAGGATCATCTAACGTCTCTCTCACACTCCTGTATCTGGTGAGGTCCCTCTAACCCTTCCAACACACTCCTGTATCTGGGGAGGTCCCTCTCACCCCTCTCTCACACTTCTGTATCTGGGAGGTCCCTCTAAACTTTCTGTCACACTCCTGTATCTTGGGAGGTCCCTCTAACCCCTCTCTCACACTCCTGTATCTGGGGAGGTCGCTCTAACCCCTCTATCACACTCCTGTATCTGCGGAGGACACTCTAACCCCTCTCTCACACTCCTGTATCTGGGGAGGACCCTCTAACCCCTCTTTCACACTCCTGTATCTGGGGTGGTCCCTCTAACACCTCCCTCACACTCCTGAATCTGGGGAGGTCGCTCTGAACACTCTATCACACTCCTGTATCTGGGGAGGTCCCTCTAACCCCTTTCTCACACTCCTGTATCTGGGGAGGTCCATCTAACCCCTCCCTCACACTCCTGTATCTGGGGAGGTCCCTCTAACACCCAACTCACAGTCCTGTATCTGGGGAGGTCCCTCTAACCCCTCTCTCACACTCCTGTATCTGGGGAGGTCCTTCTTACACCTCTCTCAAAGACTCCTGTATCTGGGGAGGTCCCTCTAACACCTCTCTCACACTCCTGTATCTGGCGATTTCCCTTTAACCCCCCCTCTCACACTCCTGTATCTAGGGAGGACCCTCTAACCTCTCTCTCACAGTCCTGTATCTGGAGAGCTCCCTCTAACCCCCTCTCACAGTCCTGTATCTGGGGAGCACCCTCTAACCTCTCTCTCATACTCCTGTATCTGGGGAGGTCCCTCGAACCACTCCTGCACACTACGGTATCTGGGGAGGTCCCTCTAACCCCTCTCTCACACTCCTGTATCTGTGGACGTCCCTTTTAATCAGTGAGCTCGTGCCCATTTTACTGGCCACAGCAAGAATCCTTGCATGGACCTGTGTCAGGTTGAGGTGAGTGATTTGCTTGAGGGAGGAGAGACTGAGGAAGGAGCTGTGATTCCATAATATCTATTGTGATTACCTCTCTTGCTATTTTCCTGGTATTGTTGACAGTAAGGAGTGAACAAATGACTGGATCTGTTTGGAAGATGTACGTGACTCTGTCGTTTCAGAGGGGTATAATCAGCCGTGATATTCATTCCAGTTTACTGCAGCTATCCTTATTTCAACCTGAAATATTTGCTCATGTTTTGTGAAAGGGCAGGTTAAAAAATGGTTGTAAATCTGACCTCGTCTCTGAGCTTGAGACAAAGAAAAAAGCTCCCAGTTATAAACTGATATCAACACAGTCTGACTCTGGACGCAATTCCGAGGTCAGGTTTCTGGAGAATTCGCTCTAACATCTCCCTCATACTCCTGTGTCTGGGGAGGTCCTTTTCACCATCTCTCTCACCTCAGTATCTAGAGAAGTTCCTTGAGCCCATCTCTCACACTCCTGTATCTAGGGAGCTCCTTCTAACCCCTCTCTCACACTCCTGTATCTGGGGAGGTCCCTCTAACCCCTCTCTCACACTCCTGTATCTGGGGAGGTCCCTCTAACCACTCACACTCCTGTATCTGGGGAGGTCCCTCTAACCCCTCTCTCACACTCCTGTATCTGGGGAGGTCCCTCTAACCCCTCTCTCACACTCCTGTATCTGGGGAGATCCCTCTAACCCCTCACACTCCTGTATCTGGGGAGGTCCCTCTAACGCCTCTCTCACACTCATGTATCTGGGTAGGTCCCCCTAACCCTTCTCTCACACTCCTGTATCTGGGGAGGTCCCTCGAACCCCTCTCCCGCACTCCTGTATCTGGGGAGCTCCCTCTAACACGGCTCTCACACTCCTGTATCTGCGGAGGTCCCTCAAACCTCTTTCTCACACTCCTGTATCTGGTGAGGTTCCTCTAAAACCTTCTCTCACAGTCCTGTGTCTGGAGAGGTTCCTCTAACGCCTAATATTCCTGTATCTGGGGAGGTCCCTCTAAACCGTCTTTCACACTCCTTTATCTGGGGAGATCACTCTAACGCCTCTCTCACACTCCTGTATCTGCGGAGGTCCCTCTAACCCGTCTCTCACACTCCTGTATCTGGGGAGGTCCCTCTAACCATTCATTCACACTCCTATATCTGCGGAGGTCCCTCTAACGCCTCTCTCACACTCCTGTATCTAGAGAGCTCCCTCTAACCCCTCTCTCACAATCCTGTATCTGGGTAGGTCCCTCTATCCTCTCTCTCACACTCCTGTATCTGGGGAGGTCCCTCTAAACCCTCTCTCACATTCCTGCATTTGAGAAAGTGCCTCTAAACCATCTCTCACACTCCTGTATCTGGGGAGGACCCTCTAACCCCTCTCTCACACTCCTGTATCTGCGAAAGTGCCTCTAAACCGCCTCTCACACTCCTGTATCTGGTGAGGTCCCTCTAACACCTCTCTCACGCTCCTGTGTCTGGGGAGGTCCCTGTAACCCCTCTCACACACCTGTATCTGGGAAGGTCCCTCTAACCCCATTCACACACTCCTGTATCTGCGGAGGTCCCTCGAAACCCCCGTCACACACTCCTGTGTCTGGGGAGGTCCCTCTAAGCCATTGCACTCACTCCTGTATCGCAGGAAATCCCTCTAACCCATCTTTCACTCTCCTGTATCTGGCGAGCTCCCTCTAACCTTTCTCTCACACTCCTGTGTCTGGGGAGGTCCTTTTCGCCATCTCTCTCACCTCAGCATCTCGAAATTCCTTTAGCACATCTCTCAAATTCCTGTATCTGGGGAGCTCTCTCGAACCCTCTCTCACACACCTGCATCTGTGGAGGTCCCTCTAACCTCTCACACTCCTGTATCTGGGGATATCCCTTTAACACCTCTCTCACACTCCTCTATCTGGGTAGGTCCCTCTAACCCCTCACACTCCTGTATCTGGGGAGGACCCTCTAACCCCTATCTCACACTCCTGTATCTGGAGAGGTCCCTCTAACACCTCTGTCACACTCCTGTATCTGGGGAGGTCCCTCTAAACCCACTCTCACACTCCTGTATCTGGGGTGGTCCCTCTAACACCTCCCTCACACTCCTGAATCTGGGGAGGTCCCTCTGAACACTCTATCACACTCCTGTATCTGGGGAGGTCCCTCTAACTCCTTTCTCACACTCCTGTATCTGGGGAGGTCCCTCTAACCCCTCCCTCACACTCCTGTATCTGGGGAGGTCCCTCTAACACCCAACTCACAGTCCTGTATCTGGGGAGGTCCCTCTAACCCCTCTCTCACACTCCTGTATCTGGGGTGGTCCTTCTAACACCTCTCTCAAAGACTCCTGTATCTGGGGAGGTCCCTCTAACCCCTCTCTCACACTCCTGTATCTGGCGATTTCCCTTTAACCCCCCCTCTCACACTCCTGTATCTAGGGAGGACCCTCTAACCTCTCTCTCACACTCCTGTATCTGGAGAGCTCCCTCTAACCCCCCTCTCACAGTCCTGTATCTGGGGAGCACACTCTAACCCCTCTCTCACACTCCTGTATCTGTGGACGTCCCTTTTAATCAGTGAGCTCGTGCCCATTTTACTGGACACAGCAAGAATCCTTGCATGGACCTGTGTCTGGTTGAGGTGAGTGATTTGCTTGAGGGAGGAGAGACTGAGGAAGGAGCTGTGATTCCATAATATCTATTGTGATTACCTCTCTTGCTATTTTCCTGGTATTGTTGACAGTAAGGAGTGAACAATTGACTGGATCTGTTTGGAAGATGTACGTGACTCTGTCGTTTCAGAGGGGTATAATCAGCCGTGATATTCATTCCAGTTTACTGCAGCTATCCTTATTTCAACCTGAAATATTTGCTCATGTTTTGTGAAAGGGCAGGTTAAAAAATGGTTGTAAATCTGACCTCGTCTCTGAGCTTGAGACAAAGAAAAATGCTCCCAGTTATAAACTGATATCAACACAGTCTGACTCTGGACGCAATTCCGAGGTCAGGTTTCTGGAGACCTCGCTCTACCATCTCCCTCATACTCCTGTGTCTGGGGAGGTCCTTTTCACCGTCTCTCTCACCTCAGTATCTAGAGAGGTTCCTTGAGCCCATCTCTCACACTCCTGTATCTAGGGAGCTCCCTCTAACCCCTCTCTCACACTCCTGTATCTGGGGAGGTCCCTCTAACCCCTCTCTCACACTCCTGTATCTGGGGAGGTCCCTCTAACCCCTCTCTCACACTCCTGTATCTGGGGAGATCCCTCTAACCCCTCACACTCCTGTATCTGGGAAGGTCCCTCTAACGCCTCTCTCACACTCTTGTATCTGGGGAGGTCCCCCTAACCCTTCTCTCACACTCCTGTATCTGGGGAGGTCCCTCTACACCCTCTCCCACACTCCTGTATCTGGGGAGCTCATTCTAACACGGCTCTCACACTCCTGTATCTGCGGACGTCCCTCTAAACTTCTCTCACACTCCTGTATCTGGGGAGGTCCCTCTAAACCCTTCTCTCACAGTCCTGTGTCTGGGGAGGTTCCTCTAACCCGCCTCTCACTCTCCTGTGTCTGTCGACGTCGCTTTTAATCAGTGAGCCAGTGCCCATTTTACTGTACACAGCAAGAATCCTTGCATGGACCTGTGTCAGTTTGAGGTCAGTGATTTGCTTGAGGGAGGAGAAAATGAGGCAAGATCTGTGATTCGATAATATCTACTGTGAATAGCTCTCCTGCTATTTCCCTGGTATTGTTGACAGTAAGGGGTGAACAATTGACTGTGTGTGTTTGGAAGATCTACGTGACTCTGTCGTTTCACAGGGGTATAATTAGCTGTGATATTCATTCCAGTTTACTGCAGCTTTCCTTATTTCAACCTGAAATATTTGCTCAGGTCTTGTGAAAGGGCAGGTTAAAAAATGGTTGTAAATCTGACCTCGTCTCTGAGCTTGAGACAAAGAAAAAAGCTCCCAGTTATAAACTGATATCAACACAGTCTGACTCTGGACGCAATTCCGAGGTCAGGTTTCTGGAGACCTCGCTCCAACATCTCCCTCATACTCCTGTGTCTGGGGAGGTCCTTTTCACCATCTCTCTCACCTCAGTATCTAGAGAGGTTCCTTGAGCCCATCTCTCACACTCCTGTATCTAGGGAGCTCCCTCTAACCCCTCTCTCACACTCCTGTATCTGGGGAGGTCCCTCTAATCCCTCTCTCACACTCCTGTATCTGGGGAGGTCCCTCTAACCACTCACACTCCTGTATCTGGGGAGGTCCCTGTAACCCCTCTCTCACACTCCTGTATCTGGGGAGGTCCCTCTAACCCCTCTCTCACACTCCTGTATCTGGGGAGATCCCTCTAACCCCTCACACTCCTGTATCTTGGGAGGTCCCTCTAACGCCTCTCTCACACTCATGTATCTGGGTAGGTCCCCCTAACCCTTCTCTCACACTCCTGTATCTGGGGAGGTCCCTCGAACCCCTCTCCCACACTCCTGTATCTGGGGAGCTCCCTCTAACACGGCTCTCACACTCCTGTATCTGCGGAGGTCCCTCAAACCTCTTTCTCACACTCCTGTATCTGGTGAGGTTCCTCTAAAACCTTCTCTCACAGTCCTGTGTCTGGAGAGGTTCCTCTAACGCCTAATATTTCTGTATCTGGGCAGGTCCCTCTAAACCGTCTCTCACACTCCTTTATCTGGGCATTTCACTCTAACCCCTCTCTCACACTCCTGTATCTGCGGAGGTCCCTCTAACCCGTCTCTCACATTCCTGTATCTGGGGAGGTCCCTCTAACCACTCTTTCACACTCCTATATCTGCGGAGGTCCCTCTAACGCCTCTCTCACACTCCTGTATCTAGAGAGCACCCTCTAACCCCTCTCTCACAATCCTGTATCTGGGTAGGTCCCTCTATCCTCTCTCTCACACTCCTGTATCTGGGGAAGTCCCTCTAAACCCTCTCTCACATTCCTGCATCTGAGAAAGTGCCTCTATACCCTCTCTCACACTCCTGTATCTGGAGAGTCATTCTAACCCCTCTCTCACATTCCTGTATCTGTGAAAGTGCCTCTAAACCATCTCTCACACTCCTGTATCTGGGGAGGACCCTCTAACCCCTCTCTCACACTCCTGTATCTGCGAAAGTGCCTCTAAACCGCCTCTCACACTCCTGTATCTGGTGAGGTCCCTCTAACCCCTCTCTCACGCTCCTGTATCTGGGGAGGTCCCTGTAACCCCTCTCACACACCTGTATCTGGAAAGGTCCCTCTAACCCCTTGCACACACTCCTGTATCTGCGGAGGTCCCTCGAAACGCCCGTCACACACTCCTGTATCTGGGGAGGTCCCTCTAAGCCATTGCACTCACTCCTGTATCGCAGGAAATCCCTCTAACCCATCTTTCACTCTCCTGTATCTGGCGAGCTCCCTCTAACCTTTCTCTCACACTCCTGTGTCTGGGGAGGTCCTTTTCGCCATCTCTCTCACCTCAGCATCTCGAAATTCCTTTAGCACATCTCTCAAATTCCTGTTTCTGGGGAGCTCTCTCGAACCCTCTCTCACACACGTGCATCTGTGGAGGTCCCTCTAACCTCTCACACTCCTGTATCTGGGGATATCCCTTTAACACCTCTCTCACACTCCTCTATCTGGGTAGGTCCCTCTAACCCCTCACACTCCTGTATCTGGGGAGGACCCTCTAACCCCTATCTCACACTCCTGTATCTGGAGAGGTCCCTCTAACACCTCTGTCACACTCCTGTATCTGGGGAGGTCCCTCTAAACCCACTCTCACACTCCTGTATCTGGGGAGGTCCCTCTAACCCCTCTCTCACACTCCTGTATCTGGGGAGTTCCCTCTAACCCCTCACACTCCTGTATCTGGGGAGGTCACTCTAACGCCTCTCTCACAGTATTGTATCTGGGGAGGTCCCCCTAACCCTTCTCTCACACTCCTGTATCTGGGGAGGTCCCTCTAAGCCCTCTCCCACACTCCTGTATCTGGGGAGCTCATTCTAACACGGCTCTCACACTCCTGTATCTGCTGAGGTCCCTCTAAACTCTCTCTCACACTCCTGTATCTGTGGAGGTCCCTCTAAACCCTTCTCTCACAGTCCTGTGTCTGGGGAGGTTCCTCTAATCCGCCTCTCACACTCCTGTATCTGTCGACGTCGCTTTTAATCAGTGAGCCAGTGCCCATTTTACTGTACACAGCAAGAATCCTTGCATGGACCTGTGTCAGTTTGAGGTCAGTGATTTGCTTGAGGGAGGAGAAAATGAGGAAAGAGCTGTGATTCGATAATATCTACTGTGAATAGCTCTCCTGCTATTTCCCTGGTATTGTTGACAGTAAGCGGTGAACAATTGACTGTGTGTGTTTGGAAGATCTACGTGACTCTGTCGTTTCACAGGGGTATAATCAGCTGTGATATTCATTCCAGTTTACTGCAGCTTTCCTTATTTCAACCTGAAATATTTGCTCAGGTCTTGTGAAAGGGCAGGTTAAAAAATGGTTGTAAATCTGACCTCGTCTCTGAGCTTGAGACAAAGAAAAAAGCTCCCAGTTATAAACTGATATCAACACAGTCTGACTCTGGACGCAATTCCGAGGTCAGGTTTCTGGAGACCTCGCCCTAACATCTCCCTCATACTCCTGTGTCTGGGGAGGTCCTTTTCACCATCTCTCTCACCTCAGTGTCTAGAGAGGTTCCTTGAGCCCATCTCTCACACTCCTGTATCGAGGGAGCTCCCTCTAACCCCTCTCTCACACTCCTGTATCTGGGGAGGTCCCTCTAACCCCTCTCTCACACTCCTGTATCTGGGGAGGTCCCTCTAACCCCTCTCTCACACTCCTGTATCTTGGGAGATCCCTCTAACCCCTCACACTCCTGTATCTGGGGAGGTCCCTCTAACGCGTCTCTCACACTCTTGTATCTGGGTAGGTCACCCTAACCCTTCTCTCACACTCCTGTATATGGGGAGGTCCCTCGAACCCCTCTCCCACACTCCTGTATCTGGGGAGCTCCCTCTAACACGGCTCTCACACTCCTGTATCTGCGGAGGTCCCTCAAACCTCTCTCTCGCATTCCTGTATCTGGTGATGTCCCTCTAAAACCTTCTCTCACAGTCCTGTGTCTGGAGAGGTTCCTCTAACACCTAATATTCCTGTATCTGGGGAGGTCCCTCTAAACCGTCTCTCACACTCCTTTATCTGGGGAGATCACTCTAACCCCTCTCTCACACTCCTGTATCTGCGGAGGTCCCTCTAACCCGTCTCTCACACTCCTGTATCTGGGGAGGTCCCTCTAACCACTCTTTCACACTCCTATATCTGCGGAGGTCCCTCTAACGCCTCTCTCACACACCTGTATCTGGGAAGGTCCCTCTAACCCCTTGCACACACTCCTGTATCTGCGGAGGTCCCTCGAAACCCCCGTCACACACTCCTATATCTGGGGAGGTCCCTCTAAGCCATTGCACTCACTCCTGTATCGCAGGAAATCCCTCTAACCCATCTTTCACTCTCCTGTATCTGGCGAGCTCGCTCTAACCTTTCTCTCACACTCCTGTGTCTGGGGAGGTCCTTTTCACCATCTCTCTCACCTCAGCATCTAGAAATTCCTTTAGCACATCTCTCAAATTCCTGTATCTGGGGAGCTCTCTCGAACCCTCTCTCACACACCTGCATCTGTGGAGTGCCCTCTAACCTCTCACACTCCTGTATCTGGGGATATCCCTTTAACCCCTCTCTCACACTCCTCTATCTGGGTAGGTCCCTCTAACCCCTCACACTCCTGTATCTGGGGAGGACCCTCTAACCCCTATCTCACACTCCTGTATCTGGAGAGGTCCCTCTAACACCTCTGTCACACTCCTGTATCTGGGGAGGTCCCTCTAACCCCTCTCTCGCACTCCTGTATCTGGGGAGGTTCCTCAAACCCCTCTCTCGCACTCCTGTATCTGGGTAGGTCCCTCTAACCCCTCACACTCATGTATCTGCGGAGGGCCCTCTAACTGCTCTCTCACACTCCTGCATCTGGGGAGGTCCCTCTCAACCCTCTCTCACATTCCTGTATCTGGGGAGTTCCCTCTAACCCCTCTCTCACACTCCTGTATCTGGGTAGGTCCCTCTAACCTCTCACACTGCTGTATCTGGGGAGATCCCTCTAACCCCTCTCTCACACTCCTGTATCTGCGGAGGTCCCTCTAACCCCTCTGTCACACTCCTCTGTCTGGGGAGGTCCCTCTAACCCCACTCTCACACTCCTGTATCTGGAGAGTGCCCTCTTACCCCTCTGTCACACTCCTGTATCTGGGGAGGTCCCTCTAACCCCTATCTCGCACTCCTGTATCTGGGGACGTCCCTCTAATCCGTCTCTCGCATTCCTGTATCTGGGGAGGTTCCTCTAACCCCTCTCTCGCACTCCTGTATCTGGGAAAGTGCCTCCAACCCCTCTCTCACACTCCTGTATCTGGGGAGTTCCCTCTAAACACTCTCTCACACTCCGGTATCTGGGAAGGTCCCTCTAACCCGTCTATCACATTGCTGTTTCTGGGGAGGTCCTTTTAACACCTCTCTCACACTCCTGTATCTGGGGAGCTCCCTCTCACCCTTCTCTCACGCTCCTGTATCTGGGAAAGTGCCTCTAAAACCCCTCTCACACTCCTGTATCTGGAGAGGTCCCTCTAACCCCTCTCTCACATTCCTGTATCTGAGAAACTGCCTCTAAACCCTCTCTCACACTCCTGTATCTGGGGAGGACCCTCTAACCCCCCTCTCACACTCCTGTATCTGGGGAGGTCCCTCTAACCCCTCTCTCACACTCCTGTATCTGGGGAGTTCCCTGTGTCCCCTCTCACACACCTGTATCTGGGAAGGTCCCTCTAACCCCTTGCACACACTCCTGTATCTGGGGAGGTCCCTCGAAACCCCCCTCTCACATTCCTGTATCCGGGGAGGTCACTCTAACCCCTTTCACACACTCCTGTATCTGGGGAGGTCCTTCTAAACCCCCCTCTCACATTCCTTTATCTGGGGAGGTCCCTCTAACCCATTGCACTCACTCCTGTATCGCAGGAAATCCCTTTAACACATCTTTCACTCTCCTGTATCTGGCGAGCTCCCTCTAACCTCTCTCTCACACTCCTGTGTCTGGGGAGGTACTTTTCACCATCTCTCTCACCTCAGCATCTAGAAGCTCCTATAGCACATCTCCCAAATTCCTGTATCTGGGGAGCTCTCTCGAACCCCTCTCTCAAACTCCTGTATCTGGGGAGATCCATTTAACCCCTCTCTCACACTCCTATCTGGGTAGGTCCCTATCACCCCTCACACTCCTGTATCTGGGTAGGTCCCTCTAAAACCTCTCTCACAATCCTGTATCTGGGGAGGTCCCTCTAACACCTCTGTCACACTCCTGCAACTGGGGAGGTACCTCTAAACCCTCTCTCACACTCCTGTATCAGTGGAGTTCCCTCTAACCCCTCTCTCACACTCCTGTAACTGGGTAGGTCCCTCTAACCTCTCACACTGCTGTATCTGGGGAAGTTCCTTTAACCCCTCTGTCACACTCCTGTATCTGGGGAGGTCCCTCTAACACCTCTGTCACACTCCTGCAACTGGGGAGGTACCTCTAAACCCTCTCTCACACTCCTGTATCAGTGGAGTTCCCTCTAAACCCTCTCTCACACTCCTGTAACTGGGTAGGTCCCTCTAACCACTCACACTCCTGTATCTGGGGAGGTCCCTGTAACCCCTCTCTCACACTCCTGTATCTGGGGAGGTCCCTCTAACCCCTCTCTCACACTCCTGTATCTGGGGAGATCCCTCTAACCCCTCACACTCCTGTATCTTGGGAGGTCCCTCTAACGCCTCTCTCACACTCATGTATCTGGGTAGGTCCCCCTAACCCTTCTCTCACACTCCTGTATCTGGGGAGGTCCCTCGAACCCCTCTCCCACACTCCTGTATCTGGGGAGCTCCCTCTAACACGGCTCTCACACTCCTGTATCTGCGGAGGTCCCTCAAACCTCTTTCTCACACTCCTGTATCTGGTGAGGTTCCTCTAAAACCTTCTCTCACAGTCCTGTGTCTGGAGAGGTTCCTCTAACGCCTAATATTCCTGTATCTGGGCAGGTCCCTCTAAACCGTCTCTCACACTCCTTTATCTGGGGAGATCACTCTAACCCCTCTCTCACACTCCTGTATCTGCGGAGGTCTCTCTAACCCGTCTCTCACACTCCTGTATCTGGGGAGGTCCCTCTAACCACTCTTTCACACTCCTATATCTGCGGAGGTCCCTCTAACGCCTCTCTCACACTCCTGTATCTAGAGAGCTCCCTCTAACCCCTCTCTCACAATCCTGTATCTGGGTAGGTCCCTCTATCCTCTCTCTCACACTCCTGTATCTGGGGAAGTCCCTCTAAACCCTCTCTCACATTCCTGCATCTGAGAAAGTGCCTCTATACCCTCTCTCACACTCCTGTATCTGGAGAGTCATTCTAACCCCTCTCTCACATTCCTGTATCTGTGAAAGTGCCTCTAAACCATCTCTCACACTCCTGTATCTGGGGAGGACCCTCTAACCCCTCTCTCACACTCCTGTATCTGCGAAAGTGCCTCTAAACCGCCTCTCACACTCCTGTATCTGGTGAGGTCCCTCTAACCCCTCTCTCACGCTCCTGTATCTGGGGAGGTCCCTGTAAACCCTCTCACACACCTGTATCTGGGAAGGTCCCTCTAACCCCTTGCACACACTCCTGTATCTGCGGAGGTCCCTCGAAACCCCCGTCACACACTCCTGTATCTGGGGAGGTCCCTCTAAGCCATTGCACTCACTCCTGTATCGCAGGAAATCCCTCTAACCCATCTTTCACTCTCCTGTATCTGGCGCGCTCCCTCTAACCTTTCTATCACACTCCTGTGTCTGGGGAGGTCCTTTTCGCCATCTCTCTCACCTCAGCATCTCGAAATTCCTTTCGCACATCTCTCAAATTCCTGTTTCTGGGGAGCTCTCTCGAAACCTCTCTCACACACCTGCATCTGTGGAGGTCCCTCTAACCTCTCACACTCCTGTATCTGGGGATATCCCTTTAACACCTCTCTCACACTCCTCTATCTGGGTAGGTCCCTCTAACCCCTCACACTCCTGTATCTGGGGAGGACCCTCTAACCCCTATCTCACACTCCTGTATCTGGAGAGGTCCCTCTAACACCTCTGTCACACTCCTGTATCTGGGGAGGTCCCTCTAAACCCACTCTCACACTCCTGTATCTGGGGAGGTCCCTCTAACCCCTCTCTCACACTCCTGTATCTGGGGAGATCCCTCTAACCCCTCACACTCCTGTATCTGGGGAGGTCCCTCTAACGCCTCTCTCAAAGTCTTGTATCTGGGGAGGTCCCCCTAACCCTTCTCTCACACTCCTGTATCTGGGGAGGTCCCTCTAAGCCCTCTCCCACACTCCTGTATCTGGGGAGCTCATTCTAACACGGCTCTCACACTCCTGTATCTGCTGAGGTCCCTCTAAACTCTCTCTCACACTCCTGTATCTGGGGAGGTCCCTCTAAACCCTTCTCTCACAGTCCTGTGTCTGGGGAGGTTCCTCTAACCCGCCTCTCACACTCCTGTATCTGTCGACGTCGCTTTTAATCAGTGAGCCAGTGCCCATTTTACTGTACACAGCAAGAATCCTTGCATGGACCTGTGTCAGTTTGAGGTCAGTGATTTGCTTGAGGGAGGAGAAAATGAGGAAAGAGCTGTGATTCGATAATATCTACTGTGAATAGCTCTCCTGCTATTTCCCTGGTATTGTTGACAGTAAGGGGTGAACAATTGACTGTGTGTGTTTGGAAGATCTACGTGACTCTGTCGTTTCACAGGGGTATAATCAGCTGTGATATTCATTCCAGTTTACTGCAGCTTTCCTTATTTCAACCTGAAATATTTGCTCAGGTCTTGTGAAAGGGCAGGTTAAAAAATGGTTGTAAATCTGACCTCGTCTCTGAGCTTGAGACAAAGAAAAAAGCTCCCAGTTATAAACTGATATCAACACAGTCTGACTCTGGACGCAATTCCGAGGTCAGGTTTCTGGAGACCTCGCTCTAACATCTCCCTCATAGTCCTGTGTCTGGGGAGGTCCTTTTAACCATCTCTCTCACCTCAGTATCTAGAGAGGTTCCTTGAGCCCATCTCTCACACTCCTGTATCGAGGGAGCTCCCTCTAACCCCTCTCTCACACTCCTGTATCTGGGGAGGTCCCTCTAACCCCTCTCTCATACTCCTGTATCTGGGGAGGTCCCTCTAACCACTCACACTCCTGTATCTGGGGAGGTCCCTCTAACCCCTCTCTCACACTCCTGTATCTGGGGAGGTCCCTCTAACCCCTCTCTCACACTCCTGTATCTGGGGAGATCCCTATAACCCCTCACACTCCTGTATCTGGGGAGGTCCCTCTAACGCCTCTCTCACACTCTTGTATCTGGGTAGGTCCCCCTAACCCTTCTCTCACACTCCTGTATCTGGGGAGGTCCCTCGAACCCCTCTCCCACACTCCTGTATCTGGGGAGCTCCCTCTAACACGGCTCTCACACTCCTGTATCTGCGGAGGTCCCTCAAACCTCTCTCTCACACTCCTGTATCTGGTGAGGTCCCTCTAAAACCTTCTCTCACAGTCCTGTGTCTGGAGAGCTTCCTCTAACACCTAATATTCCTGTATCTGGGGAGGTCCCTCTAAACCGTCTCTCACACTCCTTTATCTGGGGAGATCACTCTAACCCCTCTCTCACACTCCTGTATCTGCGGAGGTCCCTCTAACCCGTCTCTCACACTCCTGTATCTGGGGAGGTCCCTCTAACCACTCTTTCACACTCCTATATCTGCGGAGGTCCCTCTAACGCCTCTCTCACACACCTGTATCTGGGAAGGTCCCTCTAACCCCTTGCACACACTCCTGTATCTGCGGAGGTCCCTCGAAACCCCCGTCACACACTCCTGTATCTGGGGAGGTCCCTCTAAGCCATTGCACTCACTCCTGTATCGCAGGAAATCCCTCTAACCCATCTTTCACTCTCCTGTATCTGGCGAGCTCGCTCTAACCTTCCTCTCACACTCCTGTGTCTGGGGAGGTCCTTTTCACCATCTCTCTCACCTCAGCATCTAGAAATTCCTTTAGCACATCTCTCAAATTCCTGTATCTGGGGAGCTCTCTCGAACCCTCTCTCACACACCTGCATCTGTGGAGGTCATTCTAACCTCTCACACTCCTGTATCTGGGGATATCCCTTTAACCCCTCTCTCACACTCCTCTATCTGGGTAGGTCCCTCTAACCCCTCACACTCCTGTATCTGGGGAGGACCCTCTAACCCCTATCTCACACTCCTGTATCTGGAGAGGTCCCTCTAACGCCTCTCTCACACTCTTGTATCTGGGTAGGTCCCCCTAACCCTTCTCTCACACTCCTGTATCTGGGGAGGTCCCTCGAACCCCTCTCCCACACTCCTGTATCTGGGGAGCTCCCTCTAACACGGCTCTCACACTCCTGTATCTGCGGAGGTCCCTCAAACCTCTCTCTCACACTCCTGTATCTGGTGAGGTCCCTCTAAAACCTTCTCTCACAGTCCTGTGTCTGGAGAGCTTCCTCTAACACCTAATATTCCTGTATCTGGGGAGGTCCCTCTAAACCGTCTCTCACACTCCTTTATCTGGGGAGATCACTCTAACCCCTCTCTCACACTCCTGTATCTGCGGAGGTCCCTCTAACCCGTCTCTCACACTCCTGTATCTGGGGAGGTCCCTCTAACCACTCTTTCACACTCCTATATCTGCGGAGGTCCCTCTAACGCCTCTCTCACACACCTGTATCTGGGAAGGTCCCTCTAACCCCTTGCACACACTCCTGTATCTGCGGAGGTCCCTCGAAACCCCCGTCACACACTCCTGTATCTGGGGAGGTCCCTCTAAGCCATTGCACTCACTCCTGTATCGCAGGAAATCCCTCTAACCCATCTTTCACTCTCCTGTATCTGGCGAGCTCGCTCTAACCTTCCTCTCACACTCCTGTGTCTGGGGAGGTCCTTTTCACCATCTCTCTCACCTCAGCATCTAGAAATTCCTTTAGCACATCTCTCAAATTCCTGTATCTGGGGAGCTCTCTCGAACCCTCTCTCACACACCTGCATCTGTGGAGGTCATTCTAACCTCTCACACTCCTGTATCTGGGGATATCCCTTTAACCCCTCTCTCACACTCCTCTATCTGGGTAGGTCCCTCTAACCCCTCACACTCCTGTATCTGGGGAGGACCCTCTAACCCCTATCTCACACTCCTGTATCTGGAGAGGTCCCTCTAACACCTCTGTCACACTCCTATATCTGGGGAGGTCCCTCTAACCCCTCTCTCGCACTCCTGTATCTGGGGAGGTCCCTCTAATCCGTTTCTCGCAATCCTGTATCTGGGGAGGTTCCTCTAACCCCTCTCTCGCACTCCTGTATCTGGGTAGGTCCCTCTAACCCCTCACACTCCTGTATCTGCGGAGGGCCCTCTAACACCTCTCTCACACTCCTGCATCTGGGGAGGTCCCTCTCAACCCTCTCTCACATTCCTGTATCTGGGGAGTTCCCTCTAACCCCTCTCTCACACTCCTGTATCTGGGTAGGTCCCTCTAACCTCTCACACTGCTGTATCTGGGGAGATCCCTCTAACCCCTCTCTCACACTCCTGTATCTGCGGAGGTCCCTTTAACCCCTCTGTCACACTCCTCTATCTGGGGAGGTCCCTCTAACCCCACTCTCACACTCCTGTATCTGGAGAGGCCCCTCTTACCCCTCTGTCACACTCCTGTATCTGGGGAGGTCCCTCTAACCCCTCTCTCGCACTCCTGTATCTGGGGAGGTCCCTCTAATCCGTCTCTCGTATTCCTGTATCTGGGGAGGTTCCTCTAACCCCTCTCTCGCACTCCTGTATCTGGGAAAGTGCCTCCAACCCCTCTCTCACACTCCTGTATCTGGGGAGTTCCCTCTAAACACTCTCTCACACTCCGGTATCTGGGAAGGTCCCTCTAACCCGTCTATCACATTGCTGTTTCTGGGGAGGTCCTTTTAACACCTCTCTCACACTCCTGTATCTGGGGAGCTCCCTCTCACCCTTCTCTCACGCTCCTGTATCTGGGAAAGTGCCTCTAAACCCCCTCTCACACTCCTGTATCTGGAGAGGTCCCTCTAACCCCTCTCTCACATTCCTGTATCTGAGAAACTGCCTCTAAACCCTCTCTCACACTCCTGTATCTGGGGAGGGCCCTCTAACCCCCCTCTCACACTCCTGTATCTGGGGAGGTCCCTCTAACCCCTCTCTCACACTCCTGTATCTGGGGAGTTCCCTGTGTCCCCTCTCACACACCTGTATCTGGGAAGGTCCCTCTAACCCCTTGCACACATTCCTGTATCTGGGGAGGTCCCTCGAAACCCCCCTCTCACATTCCTGTATCCGGGGAGGTCACTCTAACCCCTTTCACACACTCCTGTATCTGGGGAGGTCCTTCTAAACCCCCCTCTCACATTCCTTTATCTGGGGAGGTCCCTCTAACCCATTGCACTCACTCCTGTATCGCAGGAAATCCCTCTAACACATCTTTCACTCTCCTGTATCTGGCGAGCTCCCTCTAACCTCTCTCTCACACTCCTGTGTCTGGGGAGGTACTTTTCACCATCTCTCTCACCTCAGCATCTAGAAGCTCCTATAGCACATCTCCCAAATTCCTGTATCTGGGGAGCACTCTCGAACCCCTCTCTCAAACTCCTGTATCTGGGGAGATCCATTTAACCCCTCTCTCACACTCCTATCTGGGTAGGTCCCTATAACCCCTCACACTCCTGTATCTGGGTAGGTCCCTCTAAAACCTCTCTCACAATCCTGTATCTGGGGAGGTCCCTCTAACACCTCTGTCACACTCCTGCAACTGGGGAGGTACCTCTAAACCCTCTCTCACACTCCTATATCAGTGGAGTTCCCTCTAACCCCTCTCTCACACTCCTGTAACTGGGTAGGTCCCTCTAACCTCTCACACTGCTGTATCTGGGGAAGTTCCTTTAACCCCTCTGTCACACTCCTGTATCTGGGGAGGTCCCTCTAACACCTCTGTCACACTCCTGCAACTGGGGAGGTACCTCTAAACCCTCTCTCACACTCCTGTATCAGTGGAGTTCCCTCTAAACCCTCTCTCACACTCCTGTAACTGGGTAGGTCCCTCTCACCTCTCACACTGCTGTCTCTGGGGAGGTCCCTTTAACCCCTCTGTCACACTCCTGTATCTGGGGAGGTCCCTCTAAACCCACTCTCACACTCCTATATCTGGGGAGGTCCCTCTTACCCCTCTGTCACACTCCTGTATCTGGGGAGTTCCCTCTAATCCGTCTCTCGCATTCCTGTATCTGGGGAGGTACCTCTAACCCCTCCCGCACCCTCCGGTATCTGGGGAGCTCCCTCTAACCCTTCTCTCACGATCCTGTATCTGGGAAAGTGCCTCTAAACCCCCTCTCACACTCCTGGATCTGCAAAGTCTCTCTAACCCCCCTCTCACAGTCCTGCATCTGGGGAGGTCCCTTTAACACCGCTCTCACACTCCTATAACTGGGGATGACCCTCTAACCCCTCGCTCACACACTCCTGTATCTGGGGAGGTGCCTCTAACCCCTCTCTCACACTCCTGTATCTGGCGAGTTCCCTCTAACCCCCCTCTCACAAACCGATATCTGGGGAGGTCTCTCTGACCCCTTTTTCAAACTCGTCTATCTGGGGAAGTCCCTCTAACACCCCTTACACGCATTCCTCTTTCTGGGGAGGTCCCTCTAACCCTTCTGTCACACTCCTATATCTGGGCGCTCCTTCTAACCGCTCTCTCAAACTCCTGTATCTGGGGAGGTCTCTCTAACCCCTATCGCACACTCCTATATCTTGGGAGGTCCCTCTAACCCCTCTCTCACACACTCCTGTATCTGGGCAGGACGCTCCATCCCCTCTCTCACACTCGTGTACCTTGGGAGGTCCATCTAACCCACCCCCCTCTCACACTCCTGTACCTGGGGAGATCCCACTAACCCCTCTCTCACACTCCTGTATCTGGGGAGTTCCCTCTAACCCCCCTCTCACACACCTGTATTTGTTGAGCTCCCTCTCACCTCTCTCTCGCACTCCTGTATCTGGGGAGGTCCCACTAACCCCTATCTCACACTCCTGTATCTGGAGAGCTCCCTCGAACCCCTCTCTCACACTCCTGTATCTGGGGAGGTCCCTCTAACACCTAATATTCCTGTATGTGGGGAGGTCCCTCTAAACCGTCTCTCACACTCCTTTATCTGGGGAGATCCCTCTAACCCCTCTCTCACACTCCTGTATCTGCGGAGGTCCCTCTAACCCGTCTCTCAAACTCCTGTATCTGGGGAGGTCCCTCTAACCACTCTTTCACACTCCTTTATCTGCGGCGGTCCCTCTAAACCCTCTCTCACACTCCTGTATCTGGAGAGGTCCCTCTAAACCCTCTCTCACAATCCTGTACCTGGGTAGGTCCCTCTATCCTCTCTCTCACACTTCTGTATCTGGGGAGGTCCCTCTTAACACTCTCTCACATTCCTGTATCTGAGAAAGTGCCTCTATACCCTCTCTCACACTCCTGTATCTGGAGAGGTCACTCTAACCCCTCTCTCACATTCCTGTATCTGAGAAATTGCCTCTAAACCATCTCTCACACTCCTGTATCTGGGGAGGACTCTCTAACCCCTCTCTCACAATCCTGTATCTGCGAAAGTGCCTCTAAACCCCCTCTCACACTCCTGTATCTGGTGATGTCCCTCTAAACCCTCTCTCACACTCCTGTACCTGGGGAGGTCACTGTAACCCCTCTCACACACCTGTATCTGGGAAGGTCCCTCTAACCCCTTGCACACACTCCTGTGTCTGCGGAGGTCCCTCGAAACCCCCCTCACACACTCCTGTATCTGGGGAGGTCCCTCTAAACCCTCTCTCACAATCCTGTATCTGGGTACGTCCCTCTATCCTCTCTCTCACACTCCTGTATCTGGGGAGGTCCCTCTAAACCCTCTCTCACATTCCTGTATCTGAGAAAGTGCCTCTATACCCTCTCTCCACTCCTGTATCTGGTGAGGTCCCTCTAACCCCTCTCTCACACTCCTGTATCTGGGGAGGTCCTTGTAACCCCTCTCACACACCTGTATCTGGGAAGGTCCCTCTAACCCCTTGCACACACTCCTGTGTCTGCGGAGGTCCCTCGAAACCCCCCTCACACACTCCTGTATATGGGGAGGTCCCTCTAAGCCATTGCACTCACTCCTGTATCGCAGGAAATCCCTCTAACCCATCTTTCACTCTCCTGTATCTGGCGAGCTCCCTCTAACCTCTCTCTCACACTCCTGTGTCTGGGGACGTCCTTTTCACCATCTCTCTCACCTCAGCATCTAGAAATTCCTTTAGCACATCTCTCAAATTCCTGTATCTGGGGAGCTCTCTCGAACCCTCTCTCACACACCTGTATCTGTGGAGGTCCCTCTAATCTCTCACACTCCTGTATCTGGGGAGATCCGTTTAACCCCTCTCTCACACTCCTCTATCTGTGTAGGTCCCTCTAACCCCTCTCTCACACTCCTGTATCTGGGGAGTTCCCTGTGTCCCCTCTCACACACCTGTATCTGGGAAGGTCCCTCTAACCCCTTGCACACACTCCTGTATCTGGGGAGGTCCCTCGAAACCCCCCTCTCACACTCCTGTATCCGGGGAGGTCACTCTAACCCCTTTCACACACTCCTGTATCTGGGGAGGTCATTCTAAACCCCCCTCTCACACTCCTGTATCTGGGGAGGTCCCTCTAACCCATTGCACTCACTCCTGTATCGCAGGAAATCCCTCTAACCCATCTTTCACTCTCCTGTATCTGCCGAGCTCCCTCTAACCTCTCTCTCACACTCCTGTGTCTGGGGAGGTCCTTTTCACCATCTCTCTCACCTCAGCATCTAGAAGCTCCTATAGAACATCTACCAAATTCCTGTATCTGGGGAGCTCTCTCGAACCCCTCTCTCAAACTCCTGTATCTGGGGAGATCCATTTAACCCCTCTCTCACACTCGTCTATCTGGGTAGGTCCCTCTAACCCCTCACACTCCTGTATCTGGGGAGGTCCCTCTAACACCTCTCTCACTCTCCGGTATCTGTGGAGGTCCCTCTAACACCTCTGTCACACTCCTGTATCTGGGGAGGTAACTCTAAACCCTCTCTTACATTCCTGTATCAGTGGAGTTCCCTCTAACCCCTCTCTCACACTCCTGTAACTCGGTAGGTCGCTCTAGCCTCTCACACTGCTGTATCTGGGGAGGTCCCGTTAACCCCTCTGTCACAGTCCTGTATCTGGGGAGCTCCCTCTAAACCCACTCTCACACTCCTATATCTCGGGAGATCTCTCTTACCCCTCTGTTACACTCCTGTTTCTGCGGAGTTCCCTCTAATACGTCTCTCGCATTCCAGTATCTGGGGAGATACCTCTAACCCCTCCCGCACCCTCCTGTATCTGAGGAGGTCCCTCTAACCCCCCTCTCACAGTCCTGTATCTGGGGAGGTCCCTTTAACACCGCTCTCACACTCCTATAACTGGGGATGACCCTCTAACCCCTCGCTCACACACTCCTGTATCTGGGGAGGTGCCTCGAACCCCTCTGTCACACTCCTGTATCTGGCGAGTTCCCGCTAACCCCCCCTCTCACAAACCGATATCTGGGGAGGTCTCTCTGACCCCTCTTTCAAACTCCTCTATCTGGGGAAGTCCCTCCAACACCTCTTACACACATTCTTCTATCTGGGGAGGTCCCTCTAACCCCTCTGTCACACTCCTATATCTGGGCGCTCCTTCTAACCGCTCTCTCAAACTCCTGTATCTGGGGAGGTCTCTCTAACCCCTATCGCACACTCCTATATCTTGGGAGGTCCCTATAACCCCTCTCTCACACACTCCTGTATGTGGGGAGGACGCTCCATTCCCTCTCTCACACTCGTGTACCTTGGGAGGTCCATCTAACCCCCCCCCTCTCACACTCCTGTATCTGGGGAGATCCCACTAACCCCTCTCTCACACTCCTGTATCTGGGGAGTTCCCTCTAACCCCCCTCTCACACTGCTGTATTTGTTGAGCTCCCTCTCACCTCTCTCTCGCACTCCTGTATCTGGGGAGGTCCCACTAACCCCTATCTCACACTCCTGTATCTGGTGAGCTCCCTCTAACCCTTCTCTCACACTCCTGTATCTGGGGAAATCCCTCTAACCCGTCTCTCACACTCCTGTATCTGGGGAGGTCCCTCTACCCACTCTTTAACACTCCTATATCTGCGGAGGTCCCTCTAACCCCTCTGTCACACTCCTGTATCTGGAGAGGTCACTCTAACCGCTCTCTCACAATCCTGTATCTGTGTAGGTCCCTCTATCCTCTCTCTCAGACTCCTGTATCTGGGGAGGTCCCTCTAAACCCTCTCTCACATTCCTGTATCTGAGAAAGTGCCTCTAAACCATCTCTCACACTCCTGTATCTGGGGAGGACCCTCTAACCCCTCTCTCACACTCCTGTATCTGCGAAAGTGCCTCTGAACCCCTCTCTCACACTCCTGTATCTGGCGGTGGTGCCTGTAAACCCTCTCACACACCTGTATCTGGGAAGGTCCCTCTAACCCCTTGCACACACTCCTGTGTCTGCGGAGGTGCCTCGAAACCCCCCTCACACACTCCTTTATCTGGGGAGGTCCCTCTAATCCATTGCACTCACTACTGTATCGCACGAAATCCCTCTAACCCATCTTTCACTCTCCTGTATCTGGCGAGCTCCCTCTAACCTCTCTCTCACACTCCTGTGTCTGGGGAGGTCCTTTTCACCATCTCTCTCAGCTCAGCATCTAGAAATTCCTCTAGCACATCTCTCAAATTCCTGTATCTGGGGAGCTCTCTCGAACCCTCTCTCACACACCTGTATTTGTGGAGGTCCCTCTAACCTCTCACACTCCTGTATCTGGGGAGATCCCTTTAACCCCTCTATCACACTCCTCTATCTGGGTAGATCCCTCTAACCCCTCACACTCCTGTATCTGGGGAGGACCCTCTAACCTCTCTCTCACACTCCTGTATCTGGGGAGGTCCCTCTAACACCTCTGTCACACTCCTGTATCTGGGGAGGTCCCTCTAAACACTCTCTCACACTCCTGTATCTGGGGAGGTCCCTCTCAACCCTCTCTCACACTCCTGTATCTGGGGAGTTCCCTCGAACCCCTCTCTCACGCTCCTGTATCTCGGTAGGTCCCTCTAACCTCTCACACTGCTGTATCTGGGGAGGTCCCTCCAACCCCTCTCTCACACTCCTGTATCTGCGGAGGTCCCTCTAACCCCTCTGTCACACTCCTCTATCTGGGGAGGTCCCCCTAACCCCACTCTCACACTCCTGTATCTGGAGAGGCCCCTCTTACCCCTCTGTCACACTCCTGTATCTGGGGAGGTCCCTTTAACCCCTCTCTCGCACTCCTGTATCTGGGGAGATCCCTTTAACCCCTCTATCACACTCCTCTATCTGGGTAGATCCCTCTAACCTCTCACACTCCTGTATCTGGGGAGGACCCTCTAACCTCTCTCTCACACTCCTGTATCTGGGGAGGTCCCTCTAACACCTCTGTCACACTCCTGTATCTGGGGAGGTCCCTCTAAACACTCTCTCACACTCCTGTATCTGGGGAGGTCCCTCTCAACCCTCTCTCACACTCCTGTATCTGGGGAGTTCCCTCGAACCCCTCTCTCACGCTCCTGTATCTCGGTAGGTCCCTCTAACCTCTCACACTGCTGTATCTGGGGAGGTCCCTCCAACCCCTCTCTCACACTCCTGTATCTGCGGAGGTCCCTCTAACCCCTCTGTCACACTCCTCTATCTGGGGAGGTCCCCCTAACCCCACTCTCACACTCCTGTATCTGGAGAGGCCCCTCTTACCCCTCTGTCACACTCCTGTATCTGGGGAGGTCCCTTTAACCCCTCTCTCGCACTCCTGTATCTGGGGAGGTCCCTCTAATCCGTCTCTCGCATTCCTGTATCTGGGGAGTTTCCTCTAACCCCTCTCTCGCATTCCTGTATCTGGGAAAGTGCCTCCAACCCCTCTCTCACATTCCTGTATCTGGGGAGTTCCCTCTAATCCCTCTCTCACACTCCGGTATCTGGGGAGGTCCCTCTAACCCGTCTATCACATTGCTGTTTCTGGGGAGGTCCTTGTAACACTTCTCTCACGCTCCTGTATCTGGGAAAGTGGCTCTAAACCCCCTCTCACACTCCTGTATCTGGAGAGATCCCTCTAACCCCTCTCTCACATTCCTGTATTTGTGAAACTGCCTCTAAACCCTCTCTCACACACCTGTATCTGGGGAGGACCCTCTAACCACTCTCTCACACTCCTGTATCTGCGAAAGTGCCTCTTAACCCCCTCTCACACTCCTGTATCAGGGGACGTCCCTCTTACCCCTCTCTCACACTCCTGTAGCTGGGGAGTTCCCTGTGTCCCCTCTCATACACCTGTATCAGGGAAGGTCCCTCTAACCCCTTGCACACACTCCTGTATCTGGGGAGGTCCCTCGAAACCACCCTCTCACACTCCTGCATCCGGGGAGGTCACTCTAACCCCTTTCACACACTCCTGTGTCTGGGGAGGTCCTTCTAAACCCCCCTCTCACACTCCTGTATCTGGGGAGGTCCCTCTAACCCATTGCACTCACTCCTGTATCGCAGGAAATCCCTCTAACCTATCTTTCACTCTCCTGTATCTGGCCAGTTCCCTCTAACCTCTCTCTCACACTCCTGTGTCTGGGGAGGTCCTTTTCACCATCTCTCTCACCTCAGCATCTAGAAGCTCCTATAGCACATCTCCCAAATTCCTGTATCTGAGGAGCTCTCTCGAGCCCCTCTCTCAAACTCCTGTATCTGGGGAGATCCATTTAACCCGTCTCTCACACTCCTCTATCTGGGTAGGTCCCTCTAACCCCTCACACTCCTCTATCTGGGGAGGTCCCTCTAACACCTCTCTCACAGTCCTGTATCTGGGGAGGTCCCTCTAAAACCTCTGTCACACTCCTGTATCTGGGGAGGTACCTCTAACCCCTCCCGCACCCTCCTGTATCTGAGGAGGTCCCTCTAACCCCCCTCTCACAGTCCTGTATCTGGGGAGGTCCCTTTAACACCTCTTTCACACTCCTGTATCTGGGGAGGACCCTCTAACCTCTCTCTCACACTCCTGTATCTGGGGAGGTCCCTCTAACCAATCCTGCACACTCCTGTATCTGGGGATGCACCTCTAACCCCTCTCTCACACTTCTGTATCTGTGGACGTCCCTTTTAATCAATGAGCTAGTGCCCATTTTACTGTACACAGCAAGAATCCTTGCATGGACCTGTGTCAGGTTGAGGTCAGTGATTTGCTTGAGGGAGTTGAGAATGAGGATGGAGCTGTGATTCCATAACATCTATTGTGAATACCTCTCTTGCTATTTCCCTGGTATTGTTGACAGTAAGGGGTGAGCAATTGACTGGGTGTGTTTGGAAGATGTACGTGACTCTGTCGTTTCACAGGGGTATAATCGTCTGTGATATTCATTCCAGTTTACTGCAGCTTTCCTCATTACAACCTGAAATATTTGCTCACGTCTTGTGAAAGGGCAGGTTAAAAAATGATTGTAAATCTGACCTCGTCTCTGAGCTTGAGACAAAGACAAAAGCTCCCACTTATAAACTGATATCAACACAGTCTGAATCTGGACGCAATTCCGAGGTCAGGTTTCTGGAGACCTCGCTCTAACATCTCGCTCATACTCCTGTGTCTGGGGAGGTCCTTTTCAACATCTCTCTCACCTCAGTATCTAGAGAGGTTCCTTGAACCCATCTCTCACACTCCTGTATCTAGGGACCTCCCTCTAACCCCTCTCTCACACTCCTGTATCTGGGGAGTTCCCTCTAACCCCTCTCTCACACTCCTGTATCTGGGGTGGACCTCTAACCACTCACACTCCTGTATCTGGGGAGGTCCCTCTAACCCCTCTCTCACACTCCTGTATCTGTTGAGGTCCCTCTAACCCCTCTCTCACACGCCTGTATCTGGGGGATCCCTATAACCCCTCATACTCCTGTATCTGGGGAGGTCCCTCTAACGCCTCTCTCACAAACCTGTATCTGGGCAGGTCCCTCTAAACCCTTCTCTCACAGTCCTGTGTCTGGGGAGGTCCCTCTAACCCCTCTTTCACACTCCTATATCTGGGGAGGTCCCTCTAACCCCTCTCTCACACTCCTGTATCTGGAGAAGTCCCTCTAACCCCTCTCTCACAAACCTGTATCTGGGGCGGTCCCTCTAAACCCTTCTCTCACAGTCCTGTGTCTGGCGAGGTTCCTCTAACCCCTCTCTCACACTCCTGTATCTGGAGAAGTCCCTCTAACCCCTCTCTCACAAACCTGTATCTGGGGAGGTCCCTCTAACCTCTCTCTCACACTCCTCCATCTGGGGAGGTCCTTCTAACCCCTCTCTCACACTCCTGTATCTGAGAAAGTGCCTCGATACCCTCTCTCACACTCCTGTATCTGGCGAGGTCCCTCTAACCCCTCTCACACATTCCTGCATCTGAGAAAGTGCCTCTAAACCCTCTCTCACACTCCTGTATCTGGGGAGGACCCTCTAACCCCTCTCTCACACTCCTGTAGCTGAGAAAGTGCCTCTAAACCCCCTCTCACTTTCCTGTATCTGGAGAAGTCCCTCTAACCCCTCTCCCACAATCCTGTATCTGGGGAGGTCCCTCTAACCTCTCTCTCACACTCCTTTATCTGGGGAGGTCCCTCTAACACCTCTCTCACACTCCTGTATCTGAGAAAGTGCCTTGTTACCCTCTCTCACACTCCTGTGTCTGGAGAGGTCCCTCTGACCCCTCTCTCACATTCCTGCATCTGAGAAAGTGCTTCTAAACCCTCTCTCACACTCCTGTATCTGCGAAAGTGCCTCTAAACCCCCTCTCACACTCCTGTATCTGGGGAGGACCCTCTGACCCCTTTCACACACTCCTGTATCTGGGGAGATCCTTCTAAACCCCTCTCACACACTCCTGTATCTGGGGAGGTCCCTCTAACCCATTGCACTCACTCCTGTATCGCAGGAAATCCCTCTCACCCATCTTTCACTCTCCTGTATCTGGCGAGCTCCCTCTCACCTCTCTCTCACACTCCTGTGTCAGGGGAGGTCCCTCTCAACCCTCTCTCGCACTCCATAATTTCAAGGCTGATCTGATTATGGACTCTGCTCCACTTCCCACCCTTATTCCCTTATCGTTTAAGCAACTGTCTATTTTTGTCTTAATTATATTCAATGACCCACTTCTATAGCTCTCTGAGGCAGCGAATTTCACAGTTTTACATCCATCTGAGAGAAGATATTTCTCCTCATTTCCCTTATTCTAAGGCCATGCCCTCTAGTTCTAGTCTTCCCCATCAGTGGAAACATACTCTCTGCATCCACCATGTCAAACCCCCACTTAATCTCATACGTTTCGATAAGATCATCTCTCATTCATTCTTCTGAAATAAGTAGAGGCCCAACCTACCCAACCTTTCCTCATAAGTCAACCCCATCATCTCTTGAATTAACCTCGTGAACCGGCTCTGAACTGCCTCTAAAAGCAAGAATATCCTTTCGAAAATATGGAAACCAAAACTGCACACAGTATTACAGGTGTGGCCTCACCGATACCCTGTATAGCTATAGCAAGACGTCCCTGCTTTTATACTCCATCCTCTTCAGAATAAAGGCCCAGATTCCATTGGCCTTCCTGATCACTTGCTGTATCTGCATACTATCCTTTTGTGTTTTATGCACAAGTACCCCCAGGTCCCGCTGTAAAGCAGCATTTTGCAATCTTGCTCCATTTAAATAATAACTTGCTCTTTGATTGTTTTCAAGTACATGACCTCACACTTTCCAACATTATATTCCATCTGTCAAACGTTTGTCCACTCACTTCGCTTGTCTATGACCTTTTGCAGATTTTTTGTGTCCTCCTCACAAATTGCTTTTCCTCCCATCTTTTATCGTCAGAAAACATGGCAACGTTACACGGTCTTCCAAGTCGTCAATATAACCTGTAAATAGTTGGGTTCCCAGCACTGATCCCTGCAGCACCACACTAGTTAATGGTTGCCAACCAGAGAATGAAGCATTTATCCCGACTCTCTGTTTTCTGTTAGTTAGACAATCATCTATCCATGCTAATATATTAACCCCAACTCCGTGAACTTGTGTAGTAACCTTTTATGTGCCACCTTATCAAATGCATTATGGAAGTCCAAGTAAATCATATTCACTGGTTCCCCTTTATCAACCCTGTTCGTAACATCCTCAAAGAATTCCAGCAAATTTGTCAAACATGACCTGCCCTTCAAAAATCCATGCTGACACTGACTGACCGAATTTTGCTTTTCCATATGTCCTGCTGCTGTTTTTTAATAATGGACTCCAACATTTTCCCAATCACAGATGTTAAGCTAACTGGTCTATAGTTTTCCTGTTAATTGACTGCCTCATTTTTTGAATAGGCGCGTTCCCACTCTCAGGCACACTCGCCCTCAAACTCCTGTATCGAGGGAGGGGCCTCTAACTCCTCTGGCACAATACTGTAACTATGGAGCTACTTCTAACCCGTCTCTCACACTACTGTATCTGGGGAGCTCCCTCTAACTGCTCACATTCCTGTATCTGAGGAGATCCCACTAACCCCTCACACTCCTGTATCTAGGGAGGTCCCACTAACCCCTCACACTCCTGTATCTGGGGAGCTCTCTGTAAACCCTCACACTCCTGTATCTGGGAGAGGGTCCCTCTAAACCCTCTCTCACACTCCTGTATGTGGGGAGGTCCCTCGAAACCCCCCTCTCACACTCCTGTATCCGGGGAGGTCACTCTAACCCCTTTCACACACTCCTGTATCTGGGGAGGTCCTTCTAAACCCCCCTCTCACACTCCTGTATCTTGGAAAGTGCCTCTAAACCCCCTCTCACACTCCTGTATCTGGAGAGGTCCCTCTAACCCCTCTCTCACACTCATGTATCTGCGAAAGTGCCTCTTAACCCCCTCTCACACTCCTGTATCTGGGGAGGTCCCTGTGTCCCCTCTCACACACCTGGAGCTGGGAAGGTCCCTCTAACCCCTTGCACACACTCCTCTATGTGGGGAGATCCCTCGAAACGCCCCTCTCACACTCCTGTATGCGGGGAGGTCACTCTAACCCCTTTCACACACTCCTGTATCTGGGGAGGTCCTTCTAAACCCCCCTCTCACACTCCTGTATCTGGGGAGGTCCCTCTAACCCATTGGACTCACTCCTGTATCGCAGGGAATCCCTCTGAACCATCTTTCACGCTCCTGTATCTGGCGAGCTCCCTCTAACCTCTCTCTCACACTCCTGTGTCTGCGGAGGTCCTTTTCACCATCTCTCTCACCTCAGCATCTAGAAATTCCTTTAACACATCTCTCAAATTCCTGTATCTGGGGAGCTCTCTCGAACCCTCTCTCACACATCTGTATCTGGGGAGGTCCCTCTAACCTCTCACACTCCTGTATCTGGGTAGATCCCTTTAACCCCTCTCTCACACTCCTCTATCTGGGTAGGTCCCTCTAACCCCTCACACTCCTGTATCTGGGGAGGACTCTCTAACCCCTCTCTCACACTCCTGTATCTGGGGAGGTCTCTCTAACACCACTGTCACACTCCTGTATCTTGGGAGGTCCCTCTCAACCCTCTCTCACACTCCTGTATCTGTGGAGTTCCATCTAACGCCTCTCTCACACTCCTGTATCTGGGTAGGTCCCTCTAACTCCTCTCTCACACTCCTGTATCTGGGGAGGTCCCTGTGTCCCCTCTCACACACCTGGAGCTGGGAAGGTCCCTCTAACCCCTTGCACACACTCCTCTATCTGGGGAGATCCCTCGAAACGCCCCTCTCACACTCCTGTATGCGGGGAGGTCACTCTAACCCCTTTCACACACTACTGTATCTGGGGAGGTCCTTCTAAACCCCCCTCTCACACTCCTGTATCTGGGGAGGTCCCTCTAACCCATTGGACTCACTCCTGTATCGCAAGGAATCGCTCTAAACCATCTTTCACTCTCCTGTATCTGGCGAGCTCCCTCTAACCTCTCTCTCACACTCCTGTGTCTGCGGAGGTCCTTTTCACCATCTCTCTCACCTCAGCATCTAGAAATTCCTTTAACACATCTCTCAAATTGTTGTATCTGGGGAGATCTCTCGAACCCTCTCTCACACATCTGTATCTGGGGAGGTCCCTCTAACCTCTCACACTCCTGTATCTGAGTAGATCCTTTAACCCCTCTCTCACACTCCTCTATCTGGGTAGGTCCCTCTAACCCCTCACACTCCTGTATCTGGGGAGGACTCTCTAACCCCTCTCTCACACTCCTGTATCTGGGGAGGTCCCTCTAACACCACTGTCACACTCCTGTATCTGGGGAGGTCCCTCTCAACCCTCTCTCACACTCCTGTATCTGTGGAGTTCCATCTAACGCCTCTCTCACACTCCTGTATCTGGGTAGGTCCCTCTAACCTCTCACACTGCTGTATCTGGGGAGGTCCCTCTAACCCCTCTCTCACACTCCTGTATCTGCGGAGGTCCTTCTAACCCCTCTGTCACACTCCTCTATCTGGGGAGGTCACTCTAACCCCACACTCACACTCCTGTATCTGGGAAGGCCCCGCTTACCCCTCTGTCACACTCCTGTATCTGGGGAGGTCCCTCTAACCCCTCTCTCGCACTCCTGTATCTGGGGAGGTCCCTCTAATCCGTCTCTCGCATTCCTGGATCTGGGGAGGTTCCTCTAACCCCTCTCTCGCACTCCTGTATCTGGGAAAGTGCCTCCAACCCCTCTCTCACACTCCTGTATCTGTGGAGATCCCTCTAACCCCTCTCTCACACTCAGGTATCTGGGGAGGTCCCTCTAACCCGTCTATCACACTGCTGTTTCTGGGGAGGTCCTTTTAACACCTCTCTCACACTCCTGTATCTGGAGAGCTCCCTCTAACCCTTCTCTCACGCTCCTGTATCTGGGAAAGTGCCTCTAAACCCCCTCTCACACTCCTGTATCTGGAGAGGTCCCTCTAACCCCTCTCTCACATTCCTGTATCTGAGAAACTGCCTCTAAACCCTCTCTCACACTCCTGTATCTGGGGACGACCATCTAACCCCTCTCTCACACTCCTGTATCTGCGAAAGTGCCTCTTAACCCCCTCTCACACTCCTGTATCTGGAGAGGTCCCTCTAACCCCTCTCTCACACTCATGTATCTGCGAAAGTGCCTCTTAACCCCCTCTCACACTCCTGTATCTGGGGAGGTCCCTCTAACTCTTCTCTCACACTCCTGTATCTGGGGAGGTCCCTGTGTCCCCTCTCACACACCTGTATCTGGGAAGGTCCCTCTAACCCCTTGCACACACTCCTGTATCTGGGGAGATCCCTCGAAACGCCCCTCTCACACTCCTGTATGCGGGGAGGTCACTCTAACACCTTTCACACACTCCTGTATCTGGGGAGGTCCTTCTAAACCCCCCTCTCACACTCCTGTATCTGGGGAGGTCCCTCTAACCCATTGGACTCACTCCTGTATCGCAGGGAATCCCTCTAAATCATCTTTCACTCTCCTGTATCTGGCGAGCTCCCTCTAACCTCTCTCTCACACTCCTGTGTCTGGGGAGGTCCTTTTCACCATCTCTCTCACCTCAGCATCTAGAAATTCCTTTAGCACATCTCTCAAATTCATGTATCTGGGAGGCTCTCTCGAACCCTCTCTCAGACATCTGTATCTGGGGAGGTCCCTCTAACCTCTCACACTCCTGTATCTGGGGAGATCCCTTTAACCCCTCTCTCACACTCCTCTATCTGGGTAGGTCCCTCTAACCCCTCACACTCCTGTTTCTGGGGAGGACTCTCTAACCCCTCTCTCACACTCCTGTATCTGGGGAGGTCCCTCTAACACCTCTGTCACACTCCTGTATCTGGGGAGGTCCCTCTCAACCCTCTCTCACACTCCTGTATCTGTGGAGTTCCCTCTAACGCCTCTCTCACACTCCTGTATCTGGGTAGGTCCCTCTAACTTCTCACACTGCTGTATCTGGGGAGGTCCCTCTAACCCCTCTCTCACACTCCTGTATCTGCGGAGGTCCTTCTAACCCCTCTGTCACACTCCTCTATCTGGGGAGGTCACTCTAACCCCACACTCACACTCCTGTATATGGGAAGGCCCCGCTTACCACTCTGTCACACTCCTGTATCTGGGGAGGTCCCTCTAACCCTTCTCTCGCACTCCTGTATCTGGGGAGGTCCCTCTAATCCGTCTCTCGCATTCCTGTATCTGGGGAGGTTCCTCTAACCCCTCTCTCGCACTCCTGTATCTGGGAAAGTGCCTCCAACCCCTCTCTCACACTCCTGTATCTGGGGAGTTCCCTCTAACCCCTCTCTCACACTCCGGTATCTGGGGAGGTCCCTCTAACCCGTCTATCACACTGTTGTTTCTGGGGAGGTCCTTTTAACACCTCTCTCACACTCCTGTATCTGGAGAGCTCCCTCTAACCCTTCTCTCACGCTCCTGTATCTGGGAAAGTGCCTCTAAACCCCCTCTCACACTCCTGTATCTGGAGAGGTCCCTCTAACCCCTCTCTCACATTCCTGTATCTGAGAAACTGCCTCTAAACCCTCTCTCACACTCCTGTATCTGGGGAGGACCCTCTAACCCCTCTCTCACACTCCTGTATCTGCGAAAGTGCCTCTTAACCCCCTCTCACACTCCTGTATCTGGGGAGGTCCCTCTAACCCCTCTCTCACACTCCTGTATCTGGGGAGGTCCCTGTGTCCCCTCTCACAAACCTTTGTCTGGGAAGGTCCCTTTAACCCCTTGCACACACTCCTGTATCTGGGGTGGTCCCTCGAAACCCCCCTCTCACACTCCTGTATCCGGGGAGGTCACTCTAACCCCTTTCACACACTCCTGTATCTGGGGAGGTCCTTCTAAACCCCCCTCCATCACTCCTGTATCTGGGGAGGTCCCTCTAACCCATTGCACTCACTCCTGTATCGCAGAAAATCCCTCTAACCCATCTTTAACTCTCCTGTATATGGCGAGCACCCTCTAACCTCTCTCTCACACTCCTGTGTCTGGGGAGGTCCTTTTCACCATCTCTCTCACCTCAGCATCTAGAAGCTCCTATAGCACATCTCCCAAATTCATGTATCTGGGGAGCTCTCTCGAACCCCTCTCTCAAACTCCTGTATCTGGGATGAACCATTTAACCCCTCTCTCACTCTCCTCTATCTGGGTAGGTCCCTCTAAACCCTCACACTCCTGTATCTGGTGAGGTCCCTCTAACACCTCTCTCACATTCCTGTATCTGGGGAGGTCCCTCTAACACCTCTGTCACACTCCTGTCTCTGGGGTGGTACCTCTAAACCCTCTCTCACACTCCTGTATCAGGGGAGTTCCCTCTAACCCCTCTCTCACACTCCTGTAACTGGGTAGGTCCCTCTAACCTCTCACACTGCTGTATCTGGGGAGGTCCCTTTAACCCCTCTGTCACACTCCTGTATCTGGGGAGGTCCCCCTAAACCCACTCTCACACTCCTGTATCTGGGGAGGTCCCTCATACCCCTCTGTCACACTCCTGTATCTGGGGAGTTCCCTCTAATCCGTCTCTCGCATTCCTGTATCTGGGGAGGTACCTCTAACCGCTCCCGCACCCTTCTGTATCTGAGGAGGTTCCTCTAACCCCCCTCTCACAGTCCTGTATCTGGGGTGGTCCCTTTAACACCTCTCTCACACTCCTATAACTGGGGATGACCCTCTAACCCCTCGCTCACACACTCCTGTATCTGGGGAGGTGCCTCTAACCCCTCTCTCACACTCCTGTATCTGGCGAGTTCCCTCTAACCCCCCCTCTCACAAACCGATATCTGGGGAGGTCTCTCTGATCCCTCTTTCAAACTCCTCTATCTGGGGAAGTCCCTCTAACACCTCTTACACACATTCCTCTATCTGGGAAGGTCCCTCTAACCCCTCTGTCACACTCCTATATCTGGGCGCTCCTTCTAACCGCTCTCTCACACTCCTGTATCTGGGGAGGTCCCTCTAACCCCTATCGCACACTCCTATATCTTGGGAGGTCCCTCTAACCCCTCTCTCACACACTCCTGTATCTGGGGAGGACGCTCCATCCCCTCTCTCACACTCGTGTACCTTGGGAGGTCCATCTAACCCCCCCCCCCTCTCACACTCCTGTATCTGGGGAGATCCCACTAACACCTCTCTCACACTCCTGTATCTGGGGAGTTCCCTCTAACCCCCCTCTCACACTCCTGTATTTGTTGAGATCCCTCTCACCTCTCTCTCGCACTCCTGTATCTGGGGAGGTCCCACTAACCCCTATCTCACACTCCTGTATCTGGGGAGGTCCCTCTAACCAATCCTGCACACTCCTGTATCTGGGGATGTACCTCTAACCCCTCTCTCACATTTCTGTATCTGTGGACGTCCCTTTTAATCAGTGAGCTCGTGTCCATTTTACTGTACACAGCAAGAATCCTTGCATGGACCTGTGTCAGGTTGAGGTCAGTGATTTGCGTGAGGGAGTTGAGAATGAGGAAGGAGCTGTGATTCCATAACATCTATTGTGAATACCTCTCTTGCTATTTCCCTGGTATTGTTGACAGTAAGGGGTGAGCAATTGACTGGGTGTGTTTGGAAGATGTACGTGACTCTGTCGTTTCACAGGGGTATATTCAGCTGTGATATTCATTCCAGTTTACTGCAGCTATTCCTTATTTGAACCTAAAATATTTGCTCAGGTCTTGTGAAAGGGCAGGTTATAAAATGGTTGTAAATCTGACCTCGTCTCTGAGCTTGAGACAAAGACCAAGCTCCCAGTTATAAACTGATATCAACACAGTCTGACTCTGGACGCAATTCCGAGGTCAGGTTTCTGGAGACCTCGCTCTAACATCTCGCTCATACTCCTGTGTCTGGGGAGGTCCTTTTAAACATCTCTCTCACCTCAGTATCTAGAGAGGTTCCTTGAACCCATCTCCCACACTCCTGTATCTAGCGAGCTCCCTCGAAGCCCTCTCTCAAACTTCTGTATCTGGGGAGGTCCCTCTCACCCCTCTCTAACACTCCTGTATCTGGGGAGTTCCCTCGAACCACTCACACTCCTGTATCTGGGGAGATCCCTCTAACGCCTCTCTCACACTCTTGCATCTGGGGAGGTCTCCCTAACCCTTCTCTCACACTACTGTATCTGGGGAGGTCCCTCTAACCCCTCTCCCACACTCCTGTATCTGGGGAGCTCACTCTAACACGGCTCTCACACTCCTGTATCTGCGGAGGTCCCTCTAAACTCTCTCTCACAATCCTGTATCTGGGAAGGTCCCTCTAAACTCTTCTCTCACAGTCCTGTGTCTGGGGAAGTTCCTCTAACCCGCCTCCCACACTCCTGTATCTGTCGACTTCCCTTTTAATCAGTGAGCCAGTGCCCATTTTACTGTACACAGCAAGAATCCTTGCATGGACCTGTGTCAGTTTGAGGTCAGTGATTTGCTTGCGGGAGGAGAAAATGAGGAAAGAGCTGTGGTTCGATAATATCTATTGTGAATACCTCTGTTGCTATTTCCCTGGTATTGTTGACAGTAAGGGGTGAGCAATTGACTGTGTGTGTTTGGAAGATCTACGTGACTCTGTCGTTTCACAGGGGTATAATCAGCTGTGATATTCATTCCAGTTTACTGCAGCTTTCCTTATTTGAACCTGAAATATTTGCTCAGGTCTTGTGAAAGGGCAGGTTATAAAATGGTTGTAAATCTGACCTCGTCTCTGAGCTTGAGACAAAGACAAAAGCTCCCAGTTATAAACTGATATCAACGCAGTCTGACTCTGGACGCAATTCCGAGGTCAGGTTTCTGGAGACCTCGCTCTAACATCTCGCTCATACTCCTGTGTCTGGGGAGGTCCTTTTCAACATCTCTCTCACCTCAGTATCTAGAGAAGTTCCCTGAACCCATCTCCCACACTCCTGTATCTAGCGAGCTCCCTCTAACCCCTCTCTCAAACTCCTGTATCTGGGGAGGTCCCTCTCACCCATCTCTAACACTCCTGTATCTGGGGAGGTCCCTCTAACCACTCACACTCCTGTATCTGGTGAGGTCCCTCTAACCCATCTTTCACACTCCTATATCTGGGGAGGTCCCTCTAACCCATCTCTCACACTCCTGTATCTGGAGAAGTCCCTCTAACCCCTCTCTCACAAACCTGTATCTGGGGAGGTCTCTCTAAACTCTCTCTCACACTCCTTTATCTGGGGAGGTCCCTCTAACCCCTCTCTCACACTCCTGTATCTGAGAAAGTGCCTCGATACCCTCTCTCACACTCCTGTATCTGGGGAGGAGCCTCTAACGCCTTTCACACACTCCTGTATCTGGGGAGATCCCTCTAACCCCTCTCTCACACTCCTCTATCTGGAGAAGACCCTCTAACCCCTCTCTCACAAACCTGTATCTGGGGAGGTCCCTCTAACCTCTCTCTCACACTCCTTTATCTGGGGAGGTCCCTCTAAACCCTCTCTCACACTCCTGTATCTGAGAAAGTGCCTCGATACCCTCTCTCACACTCCTGTATCTGGAGAGGTCCCTCTAACCCCTCTCTCACATTCCTGCATCTGAGAAAGAGCCTCTAAACCCTCTCTCACACTCCTGTATCTGGGGAGGACCCTCTAACCCCCTCTCACACTCCTGTATCTGCGAAAGTGCCTCTAAACCCCCTCTCAAACTCCTGTATCTGGGGAGGACCCTCTAACCCCTTTCACACACTCCTGTATCTGGGGAGGTCCTTTTAAACCCCCCTCACACACTCCTGTATCGGGGGAGGTCCCTCTAACCCATTGCACTTACTCCTGTATCGCAAGAAATCCCTCTAACCCATCTTTCACTCTCCTGTATCTGGCGAGCTCCCTCTCACCTCTCTCTCACACTCCTGTGTCAGGCGAGTTCCCTCTCAACCCTCTCTCGCACTCCATAATTTCAAGGCTGATCTGATTATGGACTCAGCTCCACTTCCCACCCTTATTCCCTTGTCGTTTAAGCAACTGTCTATTTTTGTCTTCAATATATTCAATGACCCAGCTTCAATAGCTCTCTGAGGCAGCGAATTCCACAGTTTTACATCCCTCTGAGAGAAGATATTTCTCCTCATTTCCCTTATTCTAAGACCATGCCCTCTATTTCTAGTCTTCCCCATCAGTGGAAACATACTCTCTGCATCCACCTTGTCAAACCCCCACTTAATCTCATACGTTTCGATAAGATCATCTCTCATTCATTCTTCTGAAATAAGTAGAGGCCCAACCTACACAACCTTTCCTCAGAAGTCAACCGCCTCATCTCATGAATTAACCTCGTGAACCTGCTCTGAACTGCATCTAAAAGCAAGAATATCCTTTCGAAAATATGGAAACCAAAACTGCACACAGTAATCCAGGTGTGGCCTCACCAATACCCTGTATAGCTATAGCAAGACGTCCCTGCTTTTATACTCCATCCTCTTCAGAGTAAAGGCCCAGATTCCATTGGCCTTCCTGATCACTTGCTGTATCTGCATACTATCCTTTTGTGTTTTATGCACAAGTACCCCCAGGTCCCGCTGTAAAGCAGCATTTTGCAATCTTGCTCCATTTAAATAATAACTTGCTCTTTGATTGTTTTCAAGTACATGACCTCACACTTTCCAACATTATATTCCATCTGTCAAATGTTTGCCCACTCACTTCGCTTGTCTATGTCCTTTTGCAGATTTTTTGTGTCCTCCTCACAAATTGTTTTTCCTCCCATCTTTGTATCGTCAGAAAACTTGGCAAAGTTACACGGTCTTCCAAGTCGTCAATATAGACTGTAAATAGTTGGGTTCCCAGCACTGATCCCTGCAGCACCACACTAGTTAATGGTTGCCAACCAGAGAATGAAGCATTTATCCCGACTCTCTGTTTTCTGTTAGTTAGACAATCATCTATCCATGCTAATATATTAACCCCAACTCCGTGAACTTGTGTAGTAACCTATTATGTGCCTCCTTATCAAATGCATTACGGAAGTCCAAGTACATCATATCCACTGGTTCCCCTTTATCAACCCTGTTCGTAACATCCTCAAAGAATTCCAGCAAATTTGTCAAACATGACCTCCCCTTCAAAAATCCATGCTGACACTGACTGACCGAATTTTGCTTTTCAATATGTCCTGCTACTGTTTTTTTAATAATGGACTCCAACATTTTCCCAATCACAGATGTTAAGCTAACTGGTCTATCGTTTTCCTGCTTTTTGACCGCCTCATTTTTTGAATAGGGCGTTCCCACTCTCATTTACACTCGCCCTCAAACTCCTGTATCGAGGGAGGGGCCACTAACTCCTCTGGCACAATACTGTAACTATGGAGCTACTTCTAACCCCTCTCTCACACTACTGTATCTGGGGAGCTCCCTCTAACTGCTCACATTCCTATATCTGAGGAGATCCCACTAACCCCTCACACTCCTGTATCTGGGGAGGTCCCACTAATCCCTCACACTCCTGTATCTGGGGAGCTCCCGGTAAACCCTCAAACTCCTGTATCTGGGAGAGTGTCCCTCTAAACCCTCTCTCACACTCCTGTATCTGGGGAGGTCCCTCTAACTTCTCTCTCACATTCCTGTACCCGGGGAGGTCCCTCTAACCTGTCTCTCTCACAGAACCCTGTATCTGGTGAGCTCCCTCTAACCTTTCAAACTCCTGTATCTAGAGAGGTCCCTCTAACCTCTCACACTCCTGTATCTGGGGAGATCCCTTTAACCCCTCTCTCACACACCACTATCTGGGTAGGTCCCTCTAACCCCTCACAAGCCTGTATCTGCGGAGGTCCCTCTAACCCCTCTCTCACACTCCTGTATCTGGGGAGGTACCTCTAACACCTCTGTCACACTCCTGTATCTGGGGAGGTCCCTCTAAACAATCTCTCACAATCCTGTATCTGGGGAGATCCCTCTAAACCCTCTCTCACACTCCTGTATCTGGGGTGTTCCCTCGAACCCCTCCCTCACACTCCTGTATATGGGTAGGTCCCTCTAACCTCTCACACTCCTGTATCTGGGGAGGTCCCTCTAACCCCTCTCTCACACTCCTGTATCTGCGGATGTCCCTCTAACCCCTCTGTCACACTCCTGTATCTGGGGAGGTCTCTCTAAACCCACTCTCACACTCATGTATCTGGGGAGGTCCCTCTTACCCCTCTGTTACACTCCTGTATCTGGGGAGGTCCGTCTAACACTTCTCTCGCACTCCTGTGTCTGGCGAGGTCCCTCTAACCCGTCTCTCGCATTCCTGTATCTGGGGAGGTTCCTCTAACACCTCTCTCACACTCCTGTATCTGGGAAAGTGCCTCTAAGCCCTCTCTCACACTCCTGTATCTGGGGAGTTCACTCTAACCGCTCTCTCACACTCCTGTATCAGGGGAGGTCCCTCTAACCCCTCTCTCACACTCCTGTATCTGGGGAGGTACCTCTAACCCCTCCCGCACCCTCCCGTATCTGGGGAGGTCCCTCTAACCCCCCTCTCACAGTCCTGTATCTGGGGAGGCCCCTTAAACATCTCTCTCACACTCCTGTATCTGGGGTGCTCCCTCTAACCCTTCTCTCACGCTCCTGTATCTGGGAAAGTGCCGCTAAACCCCCTCTCACACTCCTTTATCTTCAAGGTCTCTCTAACCCCCCTCTCATACTCGTGTATTTGAGGAGGTCACTCTAACTTCTTTCTCACACTCCTTTAACTGGGGAGGTCCCTCTAACCACTCTCTCACACACTCCTGTATCTGGGGAGGTGCCTCTAACCCCTCTCTCACACTCCTGTATCTGGCGAGTTCCCTCTAACCCCCCTCTCACAAACCGATATCTGGGGAGGTCTCTCTGACCTCTCTTTCACACTCCTCTATCTGGGGAAGTCCCTCTAACACCTCTTTCAGACATTCCTATATCTGGGGAGGTCCCTCTAACCCCTCTCTCACACTCCTATATCTGGGCGCTCCTTCTAACCGCTCTCTCACACTCCTGTATCTGGGGAGGTCCCTGTAACGCCTATCGCACACTCCTATATCTTGGGAGGTCCCTCTAACACCTCTCTCAAACACTCCTGTATCTGGGGAGGAGGCTCCATCCCCTCTCTCACACTCCTGTACCTTGGGAGGTCCATCAAACACCCCCTCTCACATTCCTGTATCTGGGGAGATCCCACTAACCCCTCTCTCACACTCCTGTATCTTGGGAGTTCACTCTAACCCCTCTCTCCACTCCTGTATTTGGTGAGCTCCCTCTAACCTTTCTCTCGCGCTCCTGTATCTGGGGAGGTCCCACTAACCCCTCTCTCACACTCCTGTAAATAGAGAGCTCGCTTTAACCCCCCTCTCACACTCCTGTTTCTGGGAAGGACCCCCTAACCTCTCCGTCTCACACTCCTGTATCTGGGCAGGTCTCTCTAACCACTCCTGCACACTCCTGTATCTGGGGATGTCCCTCTAACCACTCTCTCACACTTCTGTATCTGTGGACGTCCCTTTTAATCAGTCAGCTAGTGCCCATTTTACTGTACACAGCAAAAATCCTTGCATGGACCTGTGTCAGATTGAGGTCAGTGATTTGCTTGAGGGAGGTGAGAATGAGGAAGGAGCTGTGATTCCATAATATCTATTGTGAATACCTCTCTTGCTATTTCCCTGGTATTGTTGACAGTAAGGGGTGAGCAATTGACTGGGTGTGTTTGGAAGATGTACGTGACTCTGTCGTTTCACAGGGGTATAATCAGCTGTGATATTCATTCCAGTTTACTGCAGCTATCCTTATTTGAACCTGAAATATTTGCTCAGGTCTTGTGAAAGGGCAGGTTAAAAAATGGTTGTAAATCTGACCTCGTCTCTGAGCTTGAGACAAAGACAAAAGCTCCCAGTTATAAACTGATATCAACACAGACTGACTCTGGACGCAATTCTGAGGTCAGTTTTCTGGAGACCTCGCTCTAACATCTCGCTCATACTCCTGTGTCTGGGGACGTCCTTTTCAACATCTCTCTCACCTCAGTATCTAGAGATGTTCCTTGAATCCATCTCTCACACTCCTGTATCGAGGGAGCTCCCTCTAACCCCTCTCTCACACTCCTGTATCTGGGGAGGTCCCTCTAACCCCTCTCTCACACTCCTGTATCTGAGGAGGTCCCTCGAACCCCTCACACTCCTGTATCTGGGGAGGTCCCTCTCACCCTTCTCTCACACTCATGTATCTGGGGAGGTCCCTCTAACCCCTCTACCACACTCCTGTATCTGGGGAGTCCCTCTAACACGGCTCTCACACTCCTGTATCTGCGGAGACACCTCTAACCTCTCTCTCACACTCCTGTATCTGGGGAGGTCCCTCAAAACCCTTCACTCACAGTCCTGTGTCTGGGGAGGTCCCTCTAACCCGCCTCTCACACTCCTGTATCTGTCGCCGTCCCTTTTAATCAGTGAACCAGTGCCCATTTTACTGTACACAGCAAGAATCCTTGCATGGACTTGTGACGGGTTGAGGTCAGTGATTGATTGAGGGAGGAGAAAATTATCTAGAGATGTTCCTTGAACCCATCTCTCACACTCCTGTATCGAGGGAGCTCCCTCTAACCCCTCTCTCACACTCCTGTATCTGAGAAAGTTCCTCGATACCCTCTCTCACACTCCTCTATCTGGGGAGGACCCTCTAACCCCTTTCACACACTCCTGTATCTGGGGAGGTCCCTCTAACCCCTCTCTCACACTCCTCTATCTGGAGAAGACCCTCTAACCCCTCTCTCACAAACCTGTATCTGGGGAGGTCCCTCTAACCTCTCTCTCACACTCCTTTATCTGGGGAGGTCCCTCTAACCCCTCTCTCACACTCCTGTATCTGAGAAAGTGCCTCGATACCCTCTCTCACACTCCTGTATCTGGAGAGGTCCCTCTAACCCCTCTCTCACATTCCTGCATCTGAGAAAGAGCCTCTAAACCCTCTCCCACACTCATGTATCTGGGGAGGACCCTCTAACCCCTCTCTCACACTCCTGTATCTGCGAAAGTGCCTCTAAACTCCCTCTCAAACTCCTGTATCTGGGGAGGACCCTCTAACCACTTTCACACACTCCTGTATCTGGGGAGGTCCTTCTAAACCCCCCTCACACACTCCTGTATCGGGGGAGGTCCCTCTAACCCATTGCACTTACTCCTATATCGCAAGAAATCCCTCTAACCCATCTTTCACTCTTCTGTATCTGGCGAGCTCCCTCTCACCTCTCTCTCACACTCCTGTGTCAGTCGAGTTCCCTCTCAACCCTCTCTCGCACTCCATAATTTCAAGGCTGATCTGATTATGGACTCAGCTCCACTTCCCACCCTTATTCCCTTGTCGTTTAAGCAACTGTCTATTTTTGTCTTAAATATATTCAATGACCCAGCTTCAATAGCTCTCTGAGGCAGCGAATTCCACAGTTTTACATCCCTCTGAGAGAAGATATTTCTCCTCATTTCCCTTATTCTAAGACCATGCCCTCTATTTCTAGTCTTCCCCATCAGTGGAAACATACTCTCTGCATCCACCTTGTCAAACCCCCACTTAATCTCATACGTTTCGATAAGATTATCTCTCATTCATTCTTCTGAAATAAGTAGAGGCCCAACCTACACAACCTTTCCTCAGAAGTCAACCGCCTCATCTCTTGAATTAACCTCGTGAACCTGCTCTGAACTGCCTCTAAATGCAAGAATATCCTTTCGAAAATATGGAAACCAAAACTGCACACAGTAATCCAGGTGTGGCCTCACCAATACCCTGTATAGCTATAGCAAGACGTCCCTGCTTTTATACTCCATCCTCTTCAGAGTAAAGGCCCAGATTCCATTGGCCTTCCTGATCACTTGCTGTATCTGCATACTATCCTTTTGTGTTTTATGCACAAGTACCCCCAGGTCCCGCTGTAAAGCAGCATTTTGCAATCTTGCTCCATTTAAATAATAACTTGCTCTTTGATTGTTTTCAAGTACATGACCTCACACTTTCCAACATTATATTCCATCTGTCAAATGTTTGCCCACTCACTTCGCTTGTCTATGTCCTTTTGCAGATTTTTTGTGTCCTCCTCACAAATTGCTTTTCCTCCCATCTTTGTATCGTCAGAAAACTTGGCAAAGTTACACGGTCTTCCAAGTCGTCAATATAGACTGTAAATAGTTGGGTTCCCAGCACTGATCCCTGCAGCACCACACTAGTTAATGGTTGCCAACCAGAGAATGAAGCATTTATCCCGACTCTCTGTTTTCTGTTAGTTAGACAATCATCTATCCATGCTAATATATTAACCCCAACTCCGTGAACTTGTGTAGTAACCTATTATGTGCCTCCTTATCAAATGCATTATGGAAGTCCAAATACATCATATCCACTGGTTCCGCTTTATCAACCCTGTTCGTAACATCCTCAAAGAATTCCAGCACATTTGTCAAACATGACCTCCCCTTCAAAAATCCATGCTGACACTGACTGACCGAATTTTGCTTTTCAATATGTCCTGCTACTGTTTTTTTAATAATGGACTCCAACATTTTCCCAATCACAGATGTTAAGCTAACTGGTCTATAGTTTTCCTGCTTTTTGACCGCCTCATTTTTTGAATAGGGCGTTCCCACTCTCAGTTACACTCGCCCTCAAACTCCTGTATCGAGGGAGGGGCCACTAACTCCTCTGGCACAATACTGTAACTATGGAGCTACTTCTAACCCCTCTCTCACACTGCTGTATCTGGGGAGCTCCCTCTAACTGCTCACATTCCTGTATCTGAGGAGATCCCACTAACCCCTCACACTCCTGTATCTGGGGAGGTCCCACTAACCTCTCACACTCCTGTATCTGGGGAGCTCCCTGTAAACCCTCAAACTCCTGTATCTGGGAGAGGGTCCCTCTAAACCCTCTCTCACACTCCTGTATCTGGGGAGGTCCCTCTAACTTCTCTCTCACATTCCTGTACCCGGGGAGGTCCCTCTAACCTGTCTCTCTCACACCCCTGTATCTGGTGAGCTCCCTCTAACCTTTCAAACTCATGTATCTAGAGAGGTCCCTCTAACCCCTCACACTCCTGTATCTGCGGAGGTCCCTCTAACCCCTCTCTCACACTCCTGTATCTGGGGAGGTCCCTCTAAACAATCTCTCACAATCCTGTATCTGGGTAGATCCCTCTAAACCCTCTCTCACACTCCTGTATCTGGGGTGTTCCCTCGAACCCCTCCCTCACACTCCTGTATATGGGTAGGTCCCTCTAACCTCTCACACTCCTGTATCTGGGGAGGTCCCTCTAACCCCTCTCTCACACTCCTGTATCTGCGGATGTCCCTCTAACCCCTCTGTCACACTCCTGTATCTGGGGAGGTCTCTCTAACCCCACTCTCACACTCATGTATCTGGGGAGGTCCCTCTTACCCCTCTGTTACACTCCTGTATCTGGGGAGGTCCGTCTAACACTTCTCTCGCACTCCTGTGTCTGGCGAGGTCCCTCTAACCCGTCTCTCGCATTCCTGTATCTGGGGAGGTTCCTCTAACACCTCTCTCACACTCCTGTATCTGGGAAAGTGCCTCTAAACCCTCTCTCACACTCCTGTATCTGGGGAGTTCACTCTAACCGCTCTCTCACACTCCTGTATCAGGGGAGGTCCCTCTAACCCCTCTCTCACACTCCTGTATCTGGGGAGGTACCTCTAACCCCTCCCGCACCCTCCTGTATCTGGGGAGGTCCCTCTAACCCCCCTCTCACAGTCCTGTATCTGGGGAGGCCGCTTAAACACCTCTCTCACACTCGTGTATCTGGGGTGCTCCCTCTAACCCTTCTCTCACGCTCCTGCATCTGGGAAAGTGCCTCTAAACCCCCTCTCACACTCCTTTATCTTCAAGGTCTCTCGAACCCCCCTCTCATACTCGTGTATTTGAGGAGGTCACTCTAACTTCTTTCTCACACTCCTTTAACTGGGGAGGTCCCTCTAACCCCTCTCTCACACACTCCTGTATCTGGGGAGGTGCCTCTAACCCCTCTCTCACACTCCTGTATCTGGCGAGTTCCCTCTAACCCCCCCTCTTACAAACCGATATCTGGGGAGGTCTCTCTGACCTCTCTTTCACACTCCTCTATCTGGGGAAGTCCCTCTAACAACTCTTTCAGACATTCCTATATCTGGGGAGGTCCCTCTAACCCCTCTCTCACACTCCTATATCTGGGCGCTCCTTCTAACCGCTCTCTCACACTCCTGTATCTGGGGAGGTCCCTGTAACGCGTATCGCACACTCCTATATCTTGGGAGGTCCCTCTAACACCTCTCTCAAACACTCCTGTATCTGGGGAGGACGCTCCATCCCCTCTCTCACACTCCTGTACCTTGGGAGGTCCATCTAACACCCCCTCTCACATTCCTGTATCTGGGGAGATCCCACTAACCCCTCTCTCACACTCCTGTATCTTGGGAGTTCACTCTAACCCCTCTCTCCACTCCTGTATTTGGTGAGCTCCCTCTAACCTTTCTCTCGCGCTCCTGTATCTGGGGAGGTCCCACTAACCCCTCTCTCACACTCCTGTAAATAGAGAGCTCGCTTTAACCCCCCTCTCACACTCCTGTTTCTGGGAAGGACCCCCTAACCTCTCCGTCTCACACTCCTGTATCTGGGCAGGTCCCTCTAACCACTCCTGCACACTCCTGTATCTGGGGATGTCCCTCTAACCACTCTCTCACGCTTCTGTATCTGTGGACGTCCCTTTTAATCAGTCAGCTAGTGCCCATTTTACTGTACACAGCAAGAATCCTTGCATGGACCTGTGTCAGGTTGAGGTCAGTGATTTGCTTGAGGGAGGTGAGAATGAGGAAGGAGCTGTGATTCCATAATATCTATTGTGAATACCCCTCTTGCTATTTCCCTGGTATTGTTGACAGTAAGGGGTGAGCAATTGACTGGGTGTGTTTGGAAGATGTACGTGACTCTGTCGTTTCACAGGGGTATAATCAGCTGTGATATTCATTCCAGTTTACTGCAGCTATCCTTATTTGAACCTGAAATATTTGCTCAGGTCTTGTGAAAGGGCAGGTTAAAAAATGGTTGTAAATCTGACCTCGTCTCTGAGCTTGAGACAAAGACAAAAGCTCCCAGTTATAAACTGATATCAACACAGACTGACTCTGGACGCAATTCTGAGGTCAGGTTTCTGGAGACCTCTATCTAACATCTCGCTCATACTCCTGTGTCTGGGGACGTCCTTTTCAACATCTCTCTCACCTCAGTATCTAGAGATGTTCCTTGAACCCATCTCTCACACTCCTGTATCGAGGGAGCTCGCTCTAACCCCTCTCTCACACTCCTGTATCTGGGGAGGTCCCTCTAACCCCTCTCTCACACTCCTGTATCTGAGGAGGTCCCTCGAACCCCTCACACTCCTGTATCTTGGGAGGTCCCTCTCACCCTTCTCTCACACTCTTGTATCTGGGGAGGTCCCTCTAACCCCTCTCCCACACTCCTGTATCTGGGGAGTCCCTCTAACACGGCTCTCACACTCCTGTATCTGCGGAGACACCTCTAACCTCTCTCTCACACTCCTGTATCTGGGGAGGTCCCTCTAAACCCTTCACTCACAGTCCTGTGTCTGGGGAGGTCCCTCTAACCCGTCTCTCACACTCCTGTATCTGTCGCCGTCACTTTTAATCAGTGAACCAGTGCCCATTTTACTGTACACAGCAAGAATCCTTGCATGGACTTGTGACGGGTTGAGGTCAGTGATTTGATTGAGGGAGGAGAAAATTAGGAAAGAGCTGTGATTCGATAATATCTACTGTGAATAACACTCCTGCTATTTCCCTGGTATTGTTGACAGTAAGGGGTGAACAATTGACTGTTTGTGCTTGGAAGATCTAAGTGACTCTGTCGTTTCACAGGGGTACAATCAGCTGTGATATTCATTCCAGTTTACTGCAGCTATCCTTTTTTCAACCTGAAATGTTTGCTCAGGTTTTTTGAAATGGCAGGTTAAAAAATGGGGTAAAACTGACCTCGTCTCTGAGCTTGAGACTAAGACAACATCTCCCAGTTATAAACTGATATCAAAACAGTCTGACTCCGGACGCAATTCCTAGGTCAGGATTCTGGGGAGCTCGCTCTAACCTGTCGCTCACAATCCTGTGTCTGGGAGGTCCTTTTCACGATCTCTCTCACCTCAGTATCTAGAGAGGTTCCTTTATCCCATCTCTCACCATTCTTTATCTGGGGAGGTCCCTCTAACCCCGCTCTCACACTCCTTTATCTGGGGAGATCCCTCTAACCCCTCTCTCACACTGCTGTATCTGGAGACGTCCATCTAACCCCTCTCTCACAATCCTGTATCTGGGGAGGTCCCTCTAACCTCTCTCTCACACTCCTGTATCTGGGGAGGTCCCTCTAACCCCTCTCTCACATTCCTCTATCTGACAAAGTGCCTCTATACCCTCTCTCACACACCTGTATCTGGAGAGGTCCCTCTAAGCCCTCTCTCACATTCCTGTATCTGAGAAAGTGCCTCTAAACCCTCTCTCGCACTCCTGTATCTGAAGAGGACCCTCTAACCACTCTCTCACACTCCTGTATCTGGGGAGGTCCCTCTAACCCCTCATACTCCTGTATCTGCGGAGGTCCCTCTAACCCGTCTCTCACACTCCTGTATCTGGGGAGGTCCCTCTAAACCCTCTTTCACACTCCTTGTCCTGGGGAGGTCCCTCTTACCTTTCTCTCACACTCCTGTATCTGGAGAGGTCCCTCAAACCCCTCTCTCACAATCCTGTATCTGGGGAGGTCCCTCTAACCCCTTGCACACACTCCTGTATCAGGGGAGGTCCCTCGAAACCACCCTCTCACACTCCTGTATCCGGGGAGGTCCCTCTAACCCCTTTCACACACTCCTGTATCTGGGGAGGTCCTTCTAAACCCCCCTCTCACAATCCTGTATCTGGGGAGGTCCCTCTAACCCATTGCACTCACTCCTGTATCGCAGGAAACCCCTCTAACCCATCTTTCACTCTCCTGTATCTGGCGAGCTCCCTCTAACCTCTCTCTCACACTCCTGTGTCAGGGGAGGTCCCTCTCAACCCTCTCTCGCACTCCATAATTTCAAGGCTGATCTGATTATGGACTCAGCTCCACTTCCCACCCTTATTCCCTTATCGTTTAAGAAACTGTCTATTTTTGTCTTAAGTATATTCAATGACCCAGCTTCTAAAGCTCTCTGAGGCAGCGAATTCCACAATTTTACATCCCTCTGAGAGAAGATATTTCTCCTCATTTCCCTTATTCTGAGACCATGCCATCTAGTTCTAGTCTTCCCTATCAGTGGAAACATACTCTCTGCATCCACCTTGTCAAACCCCCTCTTAATCTCATACGTTTCGATAAGATCATCTCTCATTCATTCTTCTGAAGTGAGTAGAAGCCCAACCTACCCAACGTTTCCTCATAAGTCAACCCCCTCATCTCTTGAATTAACCTCGTGAACCTGCTCTGAACTGCCTCTAAAAGCAAGAATATCCTTTCGAAAACATGGAAATCAAAACTGCACACAGTATTCCAGGTGTGGGCTCACCAATACCCTGTATAGATATAGCAAGACGTCCCTGCTTTTATACTCCATCCTCTTCAGAATAAAGGCCCAGATTCCATTGGCCTTCCTGATCACTTGCTGTATCTGCATACTATCCTTTTGTGTTTTATGCACAAGTACCCCCAGGTCTCGCTGTACAGCAGCATTTTGCAATCTTGCTCCATTTAAATAATAACTTGCTCTTTGATTGTTTTCAAGTACATGACCTCACACTTTCCAACATTATATTCCATCTGCCAAATGTTTGCCCACTCACTTCTCTTGTCTATGTCCTTTTGCAGATATTTTGTGTCCTCCTCACAAATTGCTTTTCCTCCCATCTTTGTATCGTCAGAAAACTTGGCAACGTCACACGGTCTTCCATGTCGTCAATATAGACTGTATATAGTTGGGTTCCCAGCACTGATCCCTGCAGCACCACACTAGTTAATGGTTGCCAACCAGAGAATGAAGCATTTATCCCGACTCTCTGTTTTCTGTTCGTTAGACAATCATCTATCCATGCTAATATATTAACCCCAACTCCGTGAACTTGTGGAGTAAACTTTTTATGTGCCACCTTTTCAAATGCATTATGGAAGTCCAAATACATCATATCCACTGGTTCCCCTTTATCAACCCTGTTCGTAACATCCTCAAAGAATTCCAGCAAATTTGTAAAACATGACCTCCCCTTTGTAAATCCATGCTGACTCTGCCTGACCGAATTTTGCTTTTCCAAATGTCCTGCTATTGCTTATTTAATAATGGAATCCAACATTTTCCGAACCACAGATGCTAGGCTAACTGGTCTATAGTTTCCATGCTTTCTGTCTGCCTCTTTTTTTAAATAGGAGCGTTTACACTCACAGTGACAGTGACCCCTCACACTCCTCTATCTAAGAGGGTCCCTCTAACACCTCACACACCTGGATCTGGTGGGGGGGCGGGACATCTCTCTATCCACTCACATGCCTGTATTTGGGAGGGACCTCTAAGCCTTCTCTCTCACTCCTGTATCTGGGGAGCTCCCTCTAACCCCTCACACTCCTGTATCTGCGGGGGTCCCTCTAACTGCTCACGTTCCTGTGTCTGGAGAGCAACCTCTAACGCCTCGCTCACATTCCTGTATCTGGGGGGTGTCCCTCTAACCTCTCTCTCACACTTGTGTATCTGGAGAGGTTACTCTAACCACTCACACACCTGTATCTTGGGAGCTCCTTCGCACCCCTCACATTCCTGAATCGGGGGGAAGGGGCGGGGCGTCCATCACTCCACTCACATTCCTGTATTTGGGGAGGTACCTCTAAGCCTTCTCCCACAATCCTGTATCTAGGGAGGCTCCTATAACCCCACTCTCACTCTTATGTCTCTGGGGAGGTCCACCTAACCCATCTCACATCACTCCTCTAATTGAGGATGTCCCTCTAACCCTGCCCAAATTAATCCTGTATGTTGGGAATTTCCTAACTCCTCTCTCCTAATCCGTGTCTGGGGACGTCCCTTCAACACCTCTCTCCCAATCCAGTATTTGGGAAGGTTCATCTAACTCCTTTCTCACGCTCCTGTATCTGGGGAGCTCCCTCTAACCCCTCTCTCCCACATTCCTGTGTCTGACGAGATCCCGCTAACCCCTCTCTCATCCCCCTGTATCTGGGGATCCATCTAACCCCTCCTGCACACTCCTGTATCTGGGGAGCTTCATCTAACTCCTTTTGCACACTTCTGTATCTGGGGAGATCATTCTAAACTATCGTGCACACGCCTGTCTGCGAAACTCGCTCTAACCCTTCTCTCACACTCCTGTATCTGGGGAACTCCCTCTAACCCCTCTCTCACACTCCTGTATCTGTGGAGGTCCCTTTAAACCATTCTGCACATTCCTGTCTGGGGAACTCGCTCTAACCCCTCTCTCACATTCCTGCATCTGGGGAGCTCCCTCTAATCCCTCTCTCACACTCCTGTATCTGGGGAGGTCCCTCTAAACCATCCATAGAAACATAGAAAATAGGGGCAGGAGTAGGCCATTCGGCCCCTCTAGCGTGCACCGCCATTCAACGAGTTCATGGCTGAACATGCAACTTCAGTACCCCATTCCTGCTTTCTCACCATACCCTTTGATTCCCCTAGTAGTAAGTACTTCATCTAACTCCTTTTTGAATATATTTAGTGAATTGGCCTCAACAACTTTCTGTGGTAGAGAATTCCACAGGTTCACCACTCTCTGGGTGAAGAAATTCCTCCTCATCTCGGTCCTAAATGGCTTCCCCCTTATCCTTTGACTGTGTCGCCTGGTTCTGGACTTCTCCAACATTGGGAACATTCTTCCTGCATCTAACCTGTCTCACCCCGTCAGAATTTTAAACGTTTCTATGAGGTCCCGTCTCATTCTTCTGAACTCCAGTGAATACAAGCCCAGTTGATCCAGTCTTTCTTGATAGGTCAGTCCCGCCATCCCGGGAATCAGTCTGGTGAACCTTCGCTGCACTCCCTCAATAGCAAGAATGTCCATCCTCAGGTTAGGAGTCCAAAACTGTACACTATACTCCAGGTGTGGCCTCACCAAGGCCCTGTGCAATTGTAGCAACACCTCCCTGCCCCTGTACTCAAATCCCCTCGCTATGAAGACCAACATGCCATTTGCTTTCTTAAACGCCTGCTGTTCCTGCATGCCAAACTTCAATGAATGATGTACCATGACACCCAGGTCTCTTTGCACCTCCCCTTCTCCGAATCTGTCACCATTCAGATAATAGTCTGTCTCTCTGTTTTTACCACCAAAGTGGATAACCTCACATTTATCCACGTTATACATCATCTGCCATGCATTTGCCCACTCACCTAACATATCCAAGTCGCTCTGCAGCCTCATAGCTTCCTCCTCGCAGCTCACACTGCCACCCTACTTAGTGTCATCCGCAAATTTGGAGATACTACATTTAATCCCCTCGTCTAAATCATTAATGTACAGTATAAACAGCTTGAGCCCCAGCACAGAACTTTGCAGTACCCCACTAGTCACTGCCTGCCATTCTGAAAAGTCCCCATTTACTCGTACTCTTTGCTTCCTGTCTGACAACCAGTTCTCAATCCATATCAGCACACTACGCCCAATACCATGTGCTTTAACTTTGCACATTAATCTCTTGTGTGGGACCTTGTCGAAAGCATTCTGCAAGTGCAAATATACCACATCAACTGGTTCTCCCTTGTCCACTCCACTGGAAACATCGTCAAAAGATTCCAGAAGATTTGTCAAGCATGATTTCCCTTTCACAAATCCATGCTGACTTGGAGCTATCATGTCACCTCTTTCCAAATGCACTGCTATGACATCCTTAACAATTGATTCCATCATTTTACCCACTGCTGATGTCAGGCTGACCGGTCTATAATTCCCTGTTTTCTCTCTCCCTCCTTTTTTAAAAAGTGGGGTTACATTGGCTACCCTCGACTCCATAGGAACTGATCCTGAGTCAATGGAATATTGGAAAATGACTGTCAATGCATACACTATTTCCAAGGCCACCTCCTTAAGTAATCTGGGATGCAATCCATCAGGCCCTGGGGATTTATTGGCCTTCAATCCCATCAATTTCCCCAACACAATTTCCCGACTAATAAAGATTTCCCTCAGTTCCTCCTCCTTACTCGACCCTACGACCCCTTTTATATCCGGAAGGTTGTTTGTGTCCTCCTCAGTGAATACCGAACCAAAGTTCTTGTTCTATTGGTCCGCCATTTCTTTGTTCCCCGTTATGACTTACCCTGATTCTGACTGCAGGGGACCTCCGTTTGTCTTTACTAACCTTTTTCTGTTTACATATCTATAGAAACTTTTGCAATCCGTCTTAATGTTCCCTGCAAGCTTCTTCCATAGTCCATTTTCCCTGCCCTAATCAAACCCTTTTCCCTCCTCTGCTGAGTTCTAAATTTCTCCCAGTCCCCGGGTTCGCTGCTATTTCTGGCCAATTTGTATGCCACTTCCTTGGCTTTAATGCTATCCCTGATTTCCCTTGATAGCCACGGTTGAGCCACCTTCCCTTTTTTATTTTTACACCAGACAGGAATGTACAATTGTTGTAGTTTATCCATGCGGTCTCTAAATGTCTGCCATTGCCCATCCACAGTCAACCCCTTAAGTATCATTCGCCAATCTATCCTAGCCAATCCACGCCTCATACCTTCAAAGTTACCCTTCTTTAAGTTCTGGACCATGGTCTCTGAATTAACTGTTTCATTCTCCATCCTAATGCAGAATTCCACCATATTATGGTCACTCTTCCCCAAGGGGCCTCGCACAATGAGATTGCTAATTAATCCTTCTCATTACACAACACCCAGTCGAAGATGGCCTCCCTCCTAGTTGGTTCCTCGACATATTGGTCTAAATAACCATCCCTTATGCACTCCAGGAAATCCTCCACCACCGTATTGCTTCCAGTTTGGTTAAACCAATCTATGTGCATATTAAAGTCACCCATTATAACTGCTGCACCTTTATTGCACGCACCCCTAATTTCATGTTTGATGCCCTCCCCAACATCATTAATACTGTTTGGAGGTCTGTACACAACTCCCACGAACGTTTTTTGTCCTTTGGTATTCTGCAGCTCTACCCATATAGATTCCACATCATCCAAGCTAATGTCCTTCCAAACTATTGCCTTAATTTGCTCCTTCACCAGCAATGCTACCTCACCTCCTTTTCCTTTTATTCTTTCTTTCCTGGATGTTGAATACCCCTGGATGTTGAGTTCCCAGCCCTGATCATCCTGGAGCCACGTCTCCGTAATCCCAATCACATCATATTTGTTAACATCCACCTTATTACGGATACTCCTTGCATTAAGACACAAAGCCTTCAGGCTTATTTTTTTAACACCCTATCGCCTTTTAGAATTTTGCTGTACAGTGACCCTTTTTGTTTTTGCCTTGGGTTTCTCTGCCCTCCACTTTTCCTCATCTCCTTTCTGTCTTTTGCCTCATTTTTGTTTCCCTCTGTCTCCCTGCATTGGTTCCCATCCCCCTGCCATATTAGTTTAAATCCTCCCCAACAGCACTAGCAAACACTCCCCCTAGGACATTGGTTCCGGTCCTGCCCAGGTGCAGACCATCCGGGTTGTACTGGTGCCACCTCCCCAGAACCGTTTCCAATGCCCCAGGAATTTGAATCCCTCCCTGCTGCACCACTGCTCAAGCCACGTATTCATCTGCGCTATCCTGCGATTCCGACTCTGACTATCACGTGGCACTGGTAGCAATCCCGAAATTACTACTTTTGAGGTCCTACTTTTTAATTTAGCTCCTAGCTCCTTAAATTCGTTTCGTAGGACCTCATCCCTTTTTTTAACCTATGTCGTTGGTACCAATGTGCACCACGACAACTGGCTGTTCTCCCTCCATTTTTAAAATGTCCTGCTCCCGCTCCGAGACATCCTTGACCCTTGCACCAGGGAGGCAATATACCATCCTGGAGTCTCGGTTGCTGCCACAGAAACGCCTATCTATTCCCCTCACCATTGATTCCCCTGTCACTATTGCTCTCCCACTATTTTTCCTGCCCTCCTGTGCAGCAGAGCCAGCCACGGTGCCATGAACTTGGCTGCTGCAGCCCTCCCCTGATGAGTCATCCACCTCAACAGTACCCAAAGCAATGTATCTGTTTTGCAGGGGGATGACCACAGTGGACTCCTGCACTACCTTCCTTGCACAGTTCTTCCTGTTGGTCTTCCATTCCCTATCTGGCTGTGGACCCTTTCCCTGAAGTACGACCAACTCGCTACACGTGATACTCACGTCATTCTCAGCATCGTGGATGCTCCAGAGTGAATCCACCCTCAGCTCCAACTCCGCAACGCGGACCGTCAGGAGCTTGAGGTGGACACACTTCCTGCACATATAGTGGTCAGGTACACTGGTGTCGTCCCTGAGTTCACACATGGTACAGGAGGAGCAGCACACCCTACCGAGCTCTCCTGCCATGAATTAACCCTTAGATACACTTAAATTGGCAACAACAATGTTAAAAGTTACTCACTCACCAATCACCAGCCAATCGCTCACCCTCTTGGCTGTGACGTCACCTTTTGATTTCTTTCCACTTCTATTTGCCCTCTCCCTGTAGCTGCACAAGTCATGCCTTTTGTAGGCCTCTCCTCGCACCTCCTCGATGCTGCTCCCGACTGCCGCCGACGCTGGGCCCCGGACTCCCTGCTGTGCCTTTTATGGTCCTCCCACGCACCTCCTCGACGCTGCTCCCGACTGCCGCCGACGCTGGGCCCCGGACTCGCTGTTGTGCCTTTTATAGGCCTCTCCACGCACCTCCTCGAACTGCTCCCGACTGCCGGTGACTAGGCTACCTTGAGTCCCATTAGCCTGTCAGCACTACTCCCCTAATGACAGTGATTGTCTCAAGGTCCTCCCTTCCCACATTCCCGTAACCTGCAATTTTTGGCATGGTTTTTGTGTCTTCCACAGTGAAGACCGAAGCAAAATAATTGTTTAAAGTCTCAGCCATTTCCACATTTCCCATTATTAAATCCCCCTTCTCATCTTCTGAGGACTAACATTTACTTTACTTTTATATATCGGTAAAAGCTTTTACTATCTGTTTTTATGTTTTGCGCAAGTTTCCTTTTGTAATCTATCTTTCCTTTCTTCATTGCTTTCTTAGTCATTCTTTGCTGTCGTTTAAAATGTTCCCAATCTGCTAGTTTCCCACGAAATTTGGCCACCTTATACGCATTGATTTTTAATTTTATACTCTCTTTATTTCCTTGGTTATCGGCATGGACGAGGCCCGTTCGGCCCATCAAGCCCATGCCGAATCAAAGCATGTCCCACACCACCTCACATTTTCTCTGTAGTCCTGCAATGTCTTTCTTGCATCTAGAAAGTTGCGGATTAATCATGGACAGTCAACATGGATTTGTTAAGGATAGGTCGAGTCTGACTGATATTTTGAATTTTTGGAGGATGCAACATGAACTCTGGATGAGGGCTGTGAACTTGCTGTAGTGTATATAGAATTTAGCAAGGCTTCAGATAAGGTGTCACATAGCAGATTGTTCACGAAAGTAAAAGCCCATCCAGGGGAAAGTGGGAAGTAGGATCCAAAAAATGCTCACTGGCAGGAAGCAAATGTGAATGGTTGATGGGTGTTTTTTGACTGAAAGGCTGTTTCCAGCGGGGTTCCATAATGCTCCGCACTAGGTCCCTTGCTTTTTGTCTTCACGATTTTGAGTTGAATGTAGATAAATTAATAAGAAGTTTGCACATTATTCCATAATCGACTGATAATAAAAAAGGAAGCTGTGCATTGCCGGAAGATATTAACGAACATGTCAGGTTGGCAGAACAGATGCCAATTGAAATCAATCCGGAGAATTATGAGTAATGCATTTGAGGAGGGCTAACACGGCAAGTGAATACGCGTTAAATGGTATGGTCCTGCAAAGTATACAGTAACAAAGGGGCCTTGGAGTGCTTGTCCTCAGGTCCTGCAAGGTCATATGTCAGTAAGATGCGATGGTAAAAATACATTTGTTATATTTACCTTTGGTAGCCACGGCATAGACTCGAAGAGCAGCGAGTTTATGTTTGAACTGTATAAAACACTTTTTAGGCCATAACTAGAGTATTGCGCGAAGTTCTTGTCTCCATATTACTTGAAAGATGAGATTGCATTGCAGAGGGTACAGAGGAAGATGTATAAGAGAAATGCTTGGATTGAACAATTTTGGCCATGAGGGAAGTTTCGATAGGTTGTGTTTGGTTACATTAGTACACAGGAGGCTGAGGAGCGTCGTTATTGAGGCGTATCAAATTATGCCCCCAAAAGTTTGTCACCATCCTCTGCCTGCTCCACGAGGGCAGCGAAGCCGGGATTATGAACAACGGACCTATCACAGAACCAACCCACGTCCGGACCGGGGTCAAGCAGTGTTGCGTCATCGCGCCAACACTCTTCTCGATCTTGCTCGCTGCAATGCTCCACCTCACACTCAAAAAGCTCACCATATGAGTGCAAATTAAATACAGAACCAATCGGAACCTCGTCAATGTTCGACATCTACAAGCCAGAACCAAGACCATCCCAACCTCTGTCGACGAACTACAATACACGAATGACACTTGTGTCTGTGCACATTCAGAGACTGAAGGGTCATCAACCAAGGGGCATCGATTTATGTAACTGGCGGGAGGTTTTGAGGAGATATGAGAGGAAATGTCTCCACCCAGAGGATGGTGGGGATCTGGGACTAACTGCCTGAAAGGCTGATAGAGGCAGAATCACTCATCACATTAAACAAGCTATTGGATGTGCTCTTGGAGTGCTGTAAGTTACAGGGCTACGCACAATGAGTTTAATGTGGGATTAATCTGGACAGCTTTTTGTCGGCTGCGCGGACACAATGGGCCAAAACTGCCTTCTTCCGTGCTGTAAATTCCTGTTTTTCTATGATTATCCAACTCACTTTTGAGTCTGCCTCCACCATCCTTTCTGACCGTGCATTCCAGATCCTAACCACTCGCCGCATAAAACTTTGGCTATTTGCCAATCACGTTAAAACTGCGCTCTCTGCTTCTCGACCATTCCGCCATTTTTTTTATCTACTCTGTCTGACTCCCTCGTAAATTTGCCTATTTCTATCAAATCAGCTCTCAATCTTCGCTGCTCCAAGGCGAGCAAAGCCAGCTTCTCCAGACTATCAAACGAACTGAAATCCGTCATTGCTGAAATCTTTCTCGCAAAATCTTCGCTGCACCCTTTCTATGGTCTTCACATCTTTCCTAAAGTGGTATGTCCAGAATTGTACACAGTACTCCAGTTTGGGCAGAACTAGTGTTTTATACAGGTTCATCATAATTTAAATTTTTTGTATCATACGCCTCTATTTCTGACGTCCACGATCCCATAAACATTTTCAACCGCTTTCTCAACCTTCCTTGTGAACTCACATCCAAGTTAATAATATATATAAAGAAAAGCAGTGGTCCTAGAAGCGACCCCTGCGGAACACCACTGTACAGCTTGCTCCAAACGGACAAATAACCGGTCACTAGGACGCTCTGTTTCCTGTCACTTAGCCAATTTATTATCCATGATGCAACTGTCCCTTTTACTCCATGGGCTTCAATCATGCTGGCAAGACTATTATGTGGGACTTTGTCAAAATATATTTTAGAAATCAATGTACTGATCAAAAAGGTTCTCCTGATCACACTTCAGAAATTCTGCCGCTTCTCTGCCTTTACACTATTACAATTCCAGTACAGTTGGAGTCAACCGTTTTTCCTTCCCGACAGTTCTTGCTCCTCTCTGTATGGCTCTGTTAAATTGCTCCCCCGTATCTTTCCCACTCTTTGGTGGTTAATAAAATATGCCTTGTAGTTTAATGGCAACTCTATTATTTCTCAACACAAGTCTTTGACCCCTCCAGGATATCTTCCCTCTCCAGTACTGTAACCTTCTCCTTAATCAATAGTGCCACACCATATCCTACATTTAGTTCCCTATTTTTCCGGGAATATAACCAGGTATATGTAATATCCAATCCTGACCTTTGCTCCAGGTCTCAGTTATTTCCACAATATCATATTCTCATGTCTCTATTTGTGCCTGCAGCTCAATTACCTTGTTTACTAAACTTCGTGCTTTCACATACATACACTGTTACCGCCTCTTAGACCATGCTTGTATTCTCTCTTAAACTGACACAAACTAATACCGTACTATTTTAGTGCTCCCTGCCACTCCCATTACTTGAGAACTTTCACCAACCTTTCTAATATTACATCCTGGTGCCCACCCCACTTCCAGATTAGTTAAATCCCTCCCCAACACCAGCAGCAAACCTCCCTGCGATGATACAGGTACCGGCTGTGATGAAATGCAACCTGTCCTGCTTGCACAGGTCCCACCTCCCCAGAATATATCCCAATGCCTCAGGAATCTAATGCCCTCCCCGCTGCACCATCCTTCCTGGCACGCATTCATCTGCTCTATCCTCCGATTTCTGTAATAACACGGGCATGACGCCAGAGGTAAACCAGAGATTACTATCTTTGAGGTCGTGCTCTTTAATCTCTCTCTGAGCTCCCTACAATCTACTTGCAGTACCTCATCCCTCTTTCTACCTCTGTCTTTGGTATTGATATGAAACAGGGGCTCTGACTGTATACCCTCTCCTCTCAGAATGTCCTGCAGCCGCTCTGTACCATCCTTTATCCTGGCACCTATAAGGCAAAATACCATCCTGGAATCAGGTCTGCGCTCGCAGAAACGCATGTCTTATCCCCTGATTATAGACTCCCCTGCCATTTTTGCTCTTCCCCTCTTCTTCCTGCTCCCTATGCAGCTGAGCCACACGTGGTGTCGTGCAGATTAATCTGGTTGCACTGTGCAGAAATACAATCGCCCTCACCATTACTCAGAACAGAATACTGGTTTGGAGAGCGAGATGCACTCAGTGGAATCTTACAAGACCTGCCTGGTCCTCTTTGTCTCTCTAGCGGCCACCCATTCCCTGTCTCTCTGAATACTCTTTAGCTGCGGCGTGATCACATCTATGAACATGTTATCCAGGTAGCTCTCAGCCTCAAAAATGCACAACAGTGCCACCAGCTGCTGCTCAAGCTCCGAAGCTCAGAGCGCGAGGTCCTGCAGCTGACGACAATTCCTGCACATGTGTGTGCCCCGGACATGGGGAGCAGCAGTACTTTCCACTGGACTGAGCTGCCTGCCCTGTCCCTATTTAATAGTGTAAGAATTAACTTAGAAGTAAAGAACTTAAAGCTTCGAACAAAAAACTCACCGGCTACTCTCCAATCCCTTTTGTTGATATCAGATTTGGTATTTCACTCTGACTTCACTCTTTCAACTTCAGCTTGTGATGAATTGCTCGCAGCTCTCCTGTCGTTCCACATCTCGCCGCACCGACCTTGAGCCTGAAGCACGCTTCAGCCCTCATCCCATCTCGCCGAGCTCTCACCACTTTTGTCAAGCAAGACACATCTTTCACAAATGAATGCTGGCACTCTCTGACCAACTGAAAATATCCTTAATTGTAGATTCGAGCAAATTCCCGACAACAGATAGTAGAGTAATATAATTCCCCGGTTTCCATCTCTCACCATTTTTAAAAAGCAGCTTGACTTGTGCAAGCTACTAATCTAAAGGGATGCTCGCTGAATTACGAGAACTTTGGAAAATAAGAGAGAGCGAGACAGAAAGAGGGAGATAGAGAATAAGAGAGGGAGAGAGAGAGATAGCGAGAGATGTCGAAAGGGAGAGAGAGCGAGAAGGTGGGAGGTAGATGGAGACGAGCGAGCGACTTAGACAGAGAGATAGAGTTACAGGCAGAGATGGAGAGAATGTGTCGAACGAACTTTAATTTTTATCTGAACAATGCTGTACCTGGCCTGGATGTGTTTGATAGAGCAGTTTACATAAAAACATAAGAACATAAGAATTTGGAGCAGGGGTAAGCCATTCAGTTCATCGAACCTGGTCTAACATACAACTCCACTTTAGCACCCGATAGCCTTATCCGACGATTCCACTGGACTCCAAAAATATTTCTATCTCGGCCTTGAATATATTCAGAGACTCAATTTCCACAGACCTATGGGGCAGAAAATTCCAAAGATTCAAAACCCTCTGAATGCAGAAATGCCTCCTCAAATCTGCCTTAAATGGTCGACAGAAAGGAGATGATTAAAAGTGGAGGGCAGAGAAACTCAAGGCAAAAAACAAAAAGGGCCACTGAATATAAAGGTGCTGCAGGATGGGACAGAACTGGAAATCATGGTTAAAAACTAGGATTAAAATACTCTACCTAAACGCACGCAGCATTCGAAATAAAGTAAATGAGTTGATGGCACAAATCATTAACAATGGGTATGATTTGGTGGCCATTACAGAAACATGGCTGCAGGTTGACCAAGAATGGGGATTAAACATACAGGGGTATCTGACGATTCGGAAAGAAGTACAAGAAGGGAAAGGAGGTGGGGTAGCTCTGTTAATAAAGGATGATATCAGGGCAGTTTTGAGAGAAGATATTGGCTCTAATGAACAAAATGTTGAATCATTGTGGGTGGAGATTAGTGATAGTAAGGGGAAAATGACACTGTTGGGCGTAGATTATAGGCCCCCAAATAATAACTTCACGGTTGGGCGGGGAATCATCAAGGGAATAATGGAGGCATGTGAAAAAGGAACGATAGTAGTCATGGGGGATTTTAACCTACATATCGATTGATCAACTCAAATCGCACGGGCTGGTTTGGAGGAGGAATTCATAGAATGGCGACGGGATTGTTTCTTAGAACAGTATGTTACAGAACCTACAAGGGAACAAACTATCTTAGATCTGGTCCTGTGAAATGAGACAGGAAAAATAAACGATCTCCTAGTAAAAGATCCTCTAAGAATGAGTGATCACAGCATGGTTGAATTTGTAATACAGAATGAGGGTGAGGAGGTTGTGTCAGAAACGAGCGTATTATGCTTAAACAAAGGGGACTACAGTGGGATGAGGGCAGATTTGGCGAAAGTAGACTGGAAAGAAAGACTAAACGGTGGCACAATTGAGGAACAGTGGAGGACTTTGACTGAGCTCTTTCATAGTGCGCAACAAAAATATATTCCAGTAAAAAAGAAGAGTGGTAAGAGAAGGGATAACCAGCCGTGGATAACCACGAAAATGAAGGTGAGTATCAAACCAAAGACAAATGCGTATAAGGTGGCCAAGGTTAGTGGGAATCTAGAAGATTGGGAAAATTTTAAACAACAGCAAAGAATGACTAAAAAAGCAATAAAGAAAGGAAAGATAGATTACGAAGGTAAACTTGCGCAAAACATAAAAACAGATAGTAAAAGCTTTTACAGAAACATAAAACGGAAAAGAGTGACTTAAAGTAAATGTTGGTCCCTTAGAAGATGAGAAGGGGGATTTAATAAAGGGAAATGTGGAAATGGCTGAGACCTTAAACAAGTATTTTTCTTCGGTCTTCACAGTGGAAGACACAAAAACCATGCCAAAAATTGCTGGTCACAGGAATGTGGGAAGGGAGGACCTTGAGACAATCACTGTCATTAGAGGAGTAGTGCTGGACAGGCTAACAGAACTCTCAAGTTAGACAAGTCCCCTGGTCCTGATGAAATGCATCCAAGGGTTTTAAAAGAGATGGCGGAATTTATAGCGAATGCATTCGTTACAATCTCCCAAAATTATCTGGACTCTGGGAAGGTACCAGCGGATTGGAAAGCAGCTAATGTAACGCGTCTGTTTTAAAAAGGGGGCAGACAAAAGGCGGATAACTAAAGGCCGGTTAGTTTAAAATCTGTCGTGGGGAAAATGCTTGAAGCTATCATTAAGGAAGAAATAGCGGAATATCTTGATAGGAATAGTGCAATCAAGCAGACACAACATGGATTGATGAAGGGAAAATCTCTTGTAATTAATTTACTGGAATTATTTGAGGATATCGTGAGCATGGTGGATAGAGGTGTACCGATGGATGTGCTGTATTTTGATTTCCAAAAGGCATTCGATAAGGTGCCACACAAAAGGTTACTGCCGAAGATAGAGGTACGTGGAGTCAGAGGAAATGTATTAGCATGGATAGAGAATTAGCTGGCGAACAGAAAGCAGAGAGTCCGGATAAATGGGTCCTTTTCGGGTTGCAAATCGCTGGTTAGTGGCGTGCCACAGGGATCGGTGCTGGGACCACAAATGTTTACAACATACAAAGATGACCTGGAATAGGGGACAGAGTGTAGTGCAACAAAATTTGCAGATGACACAAATATTAGTGGGAAAGCGGGTTGTGTAGAGGACACAGAGAGGCTGCAAGGAGATTTGGATAGGTGAAGCGAATGGGCTAAGATTTGGCAGATGGAATACAATGTCGGAAAGTGTGAGGTCATCCACCTTGGGAAAAAAAACAGGAAAAGGGAATATTATTTGAATGGGGAGAAATTACAATATGCTGAGCTGAAGTGGGACATGGGGGTCCTTGTGCATGAATCCCAAAAAGTTCGTTTTCAGGTGCAGCATGTAATGAGGAAGACGATAGGAATGCTGGCCTTCATTGTGTGAGGAATGGAGTCCAACAGCAGGGTGCTCCTGCTGCAACTGTACAGGGTATTGGTGAGGCCACACATGGAGTACCGCGTGCAGTTTTGGTCACCTTACTTAAGGAAGGATATACTGGCTTTGGAGGGGATACATAGACGATTCACTCGGCTGATTCCGGAGATGAGGAGGTTACCTTATGATGATAGATTGTTTAGACTGTGTCTTTACTCGTTGGACTGCAGAAGGATGAGGGTTGAACTTATAGAAACATTTAAAATAATGAAAGGGATAGACAAGCTAGAGGCGGAGAAGGTTGTTTCCACTGGACGGGTAGACTGAAACCATGGGGCACAGCCTCAAAATACGGGGGCGCCAATTTGAGAAGGGATTTATTCTCCCAGAGGGTTGTGAATCTGTGGAATTCTCTGCCCAAGGAAGCAGTTGAGGTTAGCTCATTGAATGTATTCAAGTCACAGATGTATAGATTGTTAATCAATAAGGAATTGCGGGTTACGGGGAGCGGGCGGAAAAGTGGAGCTGACTCCACGGCCAGATCAGCCATGATCTTATTGAATGGCGAAGCAGGCTCGAGGGGCTAGATGGCCTACTCCTGTTCCTAATTCTTCTGTTCTTATGTTCTTATGACCACTAATCCTGAGTCTGTGACTCCTCGTTATAGAAACTCCAGCAACGTAAAACAAACTTTCAGTATCTACCCAGTAAATCCCCTTCAGAATATTGCATGTTTGAATGAGGCCAGCTCTTAATCTTCTCAACTCCAGAGAATACAGTTCAATTTTATGACGTCTCTTATTATAAGGAAGCCCTCTCATCCCAGGAATCAATCTCGTGAAACACCGTTGTGCCACCTCCAAGGAACATAAGAATATAAGAATTAGGAACAGGAGTTGGACATCCAGCCACTCGAGCATGCTCCGCCATTCAATACCATCATGGCTGATCTGGCCGTGGACTCAGCTCCACTTCCCGCCCGCTCCCCAGAACCCTTAATTCCCTGATTGGTTAAAAATATATCTATCCATCTGTGAATTGAATACATTCAATGAGCTAGCCTCAAATGCTTCATTGGGCAGACAATTACACAGATTCACAACCCTCTGTGACAAGAAATTCCTTCTCAACTCGGTTTTGAATTGGCTCCCCCGTATTTTGAGGCTCTGTCCCATAGTTCTCATCTCCCCGACCAGTGGAAACAACCTCTCCGCCTCGATCTTGTCTATCCCATTCATTATTTTAAATGTTTCTTTCAGATCACCACTCATCCTTCTGAACTGCAACGAGTAAATACTCAGTCTACTCAATCTATCTTCATAAGGTAACCCTATCTCCGGAATCAGCCTCGTGAATCGTCTCTGTACCCCATCCAAAGCCAGTATATCCTTCCTTAAGTAAGGTGACCAAAACTGCACGCAGTACTCCAGGTGCGGCCTTACTAATACACTATACAGTTGCAGCAGGAACTCGCTGCTTTTGTACTCCATCCCTCTCGCAAACAAGGCCAAGATTCCATTCGCCTTCCTGATTACGTGCTGCATCTGCAAACTAACTTTTTGAGATTCATGCACAAGGACCCCCAGGTCCCTCTGCATCTCAGCATTTTGCAATTTCTCCCCATTAAATTAATATTCCCTTTTACTGTTTTTTTTCCCAAGGTGGATGACCTCACATTTTCCGAAATTGTATTCCATCTACCAAACATTAGCCCATTCACTTCACCGATCTAAATCTCTTTCCAGCCTCTCTGTGTTGTGAACACTACCCGCTTTCCCACTAATCTTTGTGTCATCTGCAAATTATGTAACACTACACTCTGTCCCCTCTTCCACGTCATCTGTGTATATTGTAAACATTTGTGGTCCCAGCAACAATCCCTGTGGCACACCACTATCCACCGTTTTCAACCCGAAAAGGACCCATTCATCCCGATCTCTGCTTTCTGTTCGCCAACCAATTCACTATCCATGCTAATACATTTCCTCTGATTTCGCATATGTCCTTCCTTAGATAAGTTGAGCCAAATAGTACGCCATGTTTGGTACCACCGGGTCTGTGTCCGATTCTAGAAATGCTACTTTACTCTTGGACTTCAAACCACCTGCAATAAAGGACAACATGCCATTTGCCTTCCTTATTGCTTGCTGTTCCTGCATGTAGCTTTCTGTGTTTCTCGCACTAGGACAACCACATCGCTCTGAACAACAACATTTTAAAAATATTCTGAGTCCTATTATTTCTACCAAACTGAATTAACTCACATTTCCCCACATTGCACTCCATCTATAACATTAGTGCCCAGTTAATTAGGCTATTCCTATCCGTTGGCAGTATTTAGAGTACAGAAGGATTTTTGCTCTGTATCTAACCCGTGCTGTACATTCCCTGGGACTGGTTGATTGGACTGCATGGAGGGAGATAGGAGCAGGGTGGTGAAGAAGGAACCAGTGCTGTGGTGTACTGGGATTACCCGAAGACATTCGATTAACTGCCACATAACAGGTTACTGCACAAGATAAAAGTTCACAGCATTGCGGGTAATATATTACCATGGATAGAGGATTAGCTAACAAACAGAGAACAGAGAGTCGGGTAAATAGGCAATTTTCGATTGGCAAACATTGACTAGTGGGGTACCGCAGGGATTGTTGCTGGGTCCTCAACTATTTACAATCTATTTAATGAATTGAATGAAGGGACCGAGTGTAACTTAGCCAAGTTTTCTGATGAAACACAGATGTTTGGGAAAGGAAATTGTGAGGTGTTTACAACAAATATGCAAAGGGATATAGACAGGCTAAGTGAGTGGCTAAAAATGCGACAGATGGAGTAAACTGTTGTAAAATGTGATTAATCATCTTTTGTAGAAAAAATAGTAAATCAAATTATAATTTAAATGGAGAAAAATGCAAAGTGCCGCAGTACAGAGGGACCCGGTGTCCTTGTGCATGAAACATAAAAACATATTATGCGGGTTCAGCAGGTAATTAGGAAGGCAAAAAAAATGGAACCTTGGCTTTTATTGCAAGGTTGGTAGAGTATAAAATAAGCGAATTCTAGCTACAACTGTGCACTGTATTGCTAAGGCCACACCCTAAATACTGCGCACAGTTTTTGTCCCCCTATTTATGGAAGGATATAGTTGCATTGAGGCTGCTCAACGAAGGTTTGCTAGTTTGTTTCCGGAGATGAGGGGCTTGCATTTTGAAGACAGATCGAGTAAGTAGTGCCCATACACATTGGAGTTCAGAAGAATGAGAAGTGATCTTATCGAAACATATAAGATAAAGACAGGGCTCGACAAGGTGGATGCAGAGAGGATATTGCCACTCATAAGGGAAAATAAAACTAGGGGACATAGTCTCAGAATAAGGGAACCCCCATTTAAAACTGAGATCAGGAGGAATTTCTTCTCTCAGAGTGTTGTATATCTATGGAATTATCTGCCCCAGAGAGTTAAGTAGGCTGCTTCATTGAATATTCAAAGGGGAGATAGACAGATTATTGATCGTTAAGGGAATAAAGGGTTATGCGGAGCGTGCAGGGCAGTGGAGCTATGTCCATGATCAAATCAGCCATGAACTTATTTGATCGTATTGAATGGCGCAGCAAGGTCGGGTAGCTAAATGGCAGACTCCTAATTCTATATCTTATGTTTTTTATGTTCTTATGAGATTTAGTCTGTATCTCACTACTCGCTGTAACTTCCCTGGGAATGTTTAATTGGAAAATTTTGAAGGAGCTTTACTCTGTATCTAAAACGTGCTGTAACTGCCCTGGGAGTTTTTAATATGACAGTGTCGAGTGAGATGTAATCTGTGTCAAACCCTTGCTCAAATTATCCAGCGAGTGTTTGATGTGACAGTGTCGAGTGAGCTTTGCTCTTTATCTAACCCGAGCTGTACCTGCATTGCTTGTGTTTGATGGGAGACTGCAGAGCGACCTTTACACTCTATCTTACTCGTGCTGAAGCTATCCAGGGAGTGTTTAATGGGAATGTCTCGAGGGAACTTTGCTATGAATGTTACCGGTGCTTTACCTGTCATGTGATTGCTTGATGCAACATCGGAGAGGGAGCTTTACTCTGCATCCAACCCGTTTTGTAACTGCACTCGAAAATTTGATGTGACAGTGTAGATGGAGCATTACTCTGTATCTAGCGCGTACTGCACAGTCCTTGCGACTGTTTGTTGGGACAGTGTAGGGGGCGCTTTATTCTTAATGTAAACGCTGCTCTGTCAGCCCTGGTATTGTTTGATGCGAGTGAGCAAGGGATGTTTACTTTGTAGCTAACCCCCTGGTCTACCAGCCTTGCGAATCTTTGATGGGGTCACAGTAGAGGGAGCTTTATATTTTGAGAGAGTGTCAACGATATTATCATCAAAGCAGGACGCCATTTCGGCCCATCCTATCCGCGCTCGGCGGCCGATCACTATCCAGTCTAATTTCACTTTCTAGCTTTTAGTCCGTAGCCATGTAGGTTATGGCTCATTTAGGGTGCATCCAAGTATGTTCTAAATGTGGTGAAGTAACTTGCCTCTCAAGCAGTGAGTTCCAGACCACCACCACTCACTGGGTGCAGATATGTCCCCTCATATATCATCATATCTCCCAGCAATTACTTTATATCTATGCCCCCTGGTTAGTGACCACTCTGCCAAAGGAAACCGATCCTTCCTATCCAATCTATCCAGGTGCTCATAATTTTACACAGCTGAAACAGGTCTCCCCTTAGCCTCCGCTGTTCCCAACAAAATAGATCCAGCATCTCCAATATTTCCTCATAGCTAAAATTTTCCAGCCCAGGCAACGTTCTAGTAAATCTCCTCTATTTCTGCTATTGCCAAAAAGGGTTTTATACAGTTCAAGCACAACCTCCTTGCTCTTGTATTAAATGCTTCGACTTATAAAGCGAAGTATTCCATATGCCTTAACCGAAGATTCCACTCCACCTTGTTTGACTTTGCACTCGACCATATTCGTCCCATTATCCGCAATTCTGGTCTCACCATTTCTCTCGCTCTCACGCAAAAAATTACAGGTTTACGCTTGAACTCACCTTCCACCCAACCAGCCTCCAGAATCAATGGATCACCATGTCTGCCTCCTACTGCGTGATTTAACCATCAAACTCTTCTTCTCCTCTCTTCCTATTCCTGTATTTCTGAAGAGAACGCTGCTTCTGCTGCACAATAGTCCATTCCACAGTCACTCTAAGCAGCCCCTCCCCTTCCCACGGCATCTTCCCAGGCAGTCGCAGAAAATGCAACACCTGCGTTGTTATCTCCTTCCTACCCACTGTCCAGCACCCCAAACACACCTTCCAGATAAAACATTGTTTCACTTGTATTTCTTTCAATGTGTTATACTGTATTCGCTGCTCACCATGTGGTCTCCTCTGCACTGGTGATAGCAGAGACAGATTGGGTGATCACCATGTGTCAGGCGAACAAGCTTGACACTGACCATCCGGTCACAAGGTATTTTAATTCTCTGCCCCACGCCCCCTCTGAGATCAATGTTCTTGCTGAACTGAAGCTCAATGTAAGTTCTAGGAACGGCACCTCATCTTTCGATTCGGCAGGTTACATTCTTCTGTGCTCATGATTGAGTAGAACAACTGAATGTTATAAAGACTATTCCTATTTTTTGGACACAAAGCTCTTGTTAATGATTCTGCTGTTCCCATTTAGTTATCCACTAGACGCATCTTTTGATTGTTTCCTTGTCCCAATGTTGTCCCCTTTTGCTTTGCACAATCAACCCCTTGATTAATTTCATCTCTCCTGACTTCCAGCCTGTCACAGATCTTCCTCTTTGTTCCTACCCCAGCTCCCATCCGTTTCCCTGCCTCTGTACCTGTTTAAAACCTGCTACATTCCCAACTAACTCCAGTTGTGAAGATTAGTCATCGATCTGACATGTTAAATTTATTTAGCACTCCAGAAATGCTTTCTGTCCTGCTGAATATTTCCAGCAATTTCTGTTTATTCGAATTTTCAGCACCGCAAGTTGTTACCATTGGAAATATTGACATCAGCTCGGTGGGTGTGAGGCACGGTAACCAAGCGGCAAGGTCTCCGCCTTATCAACTGAAAAGCACGGAATCGTTCCCTACCCATGCATTCATACAATGTAGCTTTCAACATCCTGTTGCTCCAAAAGATTTCAAAATGAATCTAAATCTGCCAACCCATGTGCATGAAGATCCAGTGATTCTCTTGAATAGGTCAGTGATCGATGCTGCTTCCTGTGTTTCTCTTGAATTTGGCGTGCAGTGAAGATCATTTCCATTGTGCCCCTCAGTGGGCAGAATGAGTACTACGAATGTACGACCTCGACAGTCACTGGGAGAATGGGATTAAGGCGTTTTCTTCCGATGACTTTCTACGGGGCAGGCAGCAGGGAAACTCCTCTGTAATTATCGCAAACGGACTTGGCGCCTTTCTTGAAGCTAGTCACGATTACAACGTCTCCAAAATCTGCTGGTCTGCACTCCTCCTTCCAAATAAGAGAACTGAGTTAATGAATTCGCGCGTAAGTAATTCGCTACCAATCTTTAGTGCTTCGGTGGGGATTCCATGTGCTGCTGCGGCCTTCTTGTTCTTCAATTATCGGATGGCCTTTTGAACGTTGTGTCAGGCTAAGTTGGTGACGGGTAGCATGCTTTCGGATGGAATCGAGGACACTCATCACGAAGACAGAGTTTCTGATACGCAGATCTTAAAGTACGCCTTCCAGCGGGCACTGACTGCTTCTCTGTCCTTCTAATTACTCTTCTGTTTCTGGCCCTCAGTGGGGTACAAACTTCACTGCTTGATCATAATTGCTCTTGGTTGCGCCAATGAATCTTTGCACGTCGTGTTTGTCAGCTCGTTGCTGGATCTCCTGCGCTATTTCCACTCACCATCTGTTATTTAGGTCGCGAGATTTATCTTGTTCGCGCCCTTCAGATGTCTAAAGAACTGCTTTCTTTCTCTCGATATGTACATCAGTTTCAAATTCAACAATGACTTTCATCTGTGGCTTTTTAGATCCTGGAAATCCTGTTCATTCTCGTCGAACCAATCTTGATGTTTCCTCATGGATCTATCAAGCGTCTCTGCAGCGATGTCAACAATACAGGCCTTGAAGGCCGACCAGGCACTGTGGACTCTCTGCCTCTCCGGCTGACTGGAATTCCTGAAGTTGGTTGCAAGGCGTTATCTAAATAGGACATTCTTAATAGGATCTTTGAGTGCTCCAGCGTTGGGTTTCCTGTGCCAGCATTTCTGTTCCCGCTGCTGTTTTGAGTCTACATTCATTTAATATCAGGATGGATTCGCTGGAGGTTCATTTAGCAATCATCAGCAATGCCATGGTGTGCGTGATGCGGACGTGGTTGCGATCCCAACACAAGACAATTACGTAGTCATCTTGTTGGAACAGTAAACCAGCCACTTTGTGAATGAATTGAAACTTATGCCGCCCAGCTTCGGAAGCAAGCAATGCCGATTGCTCGAACGCTGATTTTAATATGTATATCCTGTTGCTGCAATGTGCAATTAAGGCAGTTAGCTTTCTTGTCACCAGAAGACCAACAACTGTTTTTAAGATGAACATAGTCCCGGCCTGGCCGAAGTATGTAGCGCGGGGATTGCAAAACAAATGGAGCAGCGTCACAGACCGAGATATGACGGGCTAAAACTCCCAAACGGGAGTTTTCTTTGAAAAGCGCTTCATGTAATTTTTAAAATTTAATATGCATACTGAACTTCATTCGAAAACCGGGGGATTGCAATTGGCCGGAAATCGAACCCATGTCTTCTCTGCTCCCGCATTTTAACAGCTGCAGCTCATTCCACCCTCCTCTAGACATGCTTTAACGGACCATCATCGACCTGAAACATGAACTCTGTTTCGCTCTCCGGGATACTGCCTGACCTTCTGTGCATTGCCAGCATTTTCTTTTTATCATCATCATGGGCAGTCTCTTGTAGCGAGGATGACTTGCTACCACGCCAAACAGCATTGAGTATCAATGGTGTATCAATGAAGGACGTAATATTCCAGATCCCGACCTACATCGTGCTTGGAATTTTTAACGTCTGGTGGCCGTTGCATACCAGCAATCACTCGGACTTGATAGAACTGGTATTTGATCCATTGGCAAGGAATACGCAAGTCAAACTGGAGACCAACTCTGCTGCACAGACCGAGCGCGCACACATGTCGTTGTGTGGGCTGGCCCATGATGCCCCTGGGCTCTCGTCTCTTCTGGGCCCCAGATTCACGCGTCTCTTGGGAGCAGTCACTTCCAGTTATGGACTCTTGCCGCTCCTTCACCTATCAAGCTGTGTCTGCCCGCACTGCAATCAGTGACCTAGCTTCACAGCCATCGCCCTCCTGCAGCAGCACGCGCTGCTCCCTGCAGTGGAATATCGCCACACGCTTCTCCCTCCAAAGGCTGATGGTATTGCAGGCCTGGACTGCGACGATTGTCAGGCCAGGTCACCGCATGCGACTTGATCCTTCTCATAGATTAGGCTGCACTTGTCGCCTTTAGAGCTTGTGCTGCAATGGTAGACATTCTGATTCCAGATCAGGCGGCAGCGGATTTCAAGCACATCTAAATCGCACGTTGTCATTGGGCCAGCTTCACTTTGAAGGAAGAGCTGTTCATTGTTGGTGCAATAAATATTGTCAGAAACAAGTGTTCTGTTACTTTAGATTTTCGCACACAGTTTTTATTAAATTTATACTTTATAATCCAACAATTTTTAAGGGATGTGTTACGTTTCTTTTTTGCACAATAACCATGTCTCCCGCGTGGCAGGTGGGAATTCTATGCCTGAACTACCACAGCTTACATTGTTTTGTTATTTAATCTTCAAGTCAGCGCAATTAATTATTGCATTTTATTAATACAAATTGAAGCACAATAAAGCACAGAGAAGTAATTCAGATGCTGAAAAATTATTTATTCAGCAACTGCTCGAAATCTGCCACTGGTTCATCACCAGGGACTCCCTCTGCTCCGCTCCCGCTCTGTAAACAGCCACTTTTCTCTGCTCCCGCTCTGTAAACAGCCGCTCCTCTCCGCTCCCGCTACGTAAATAGCCGCTCCTCTCTGTTCCCGCTGTCTAAACAGCCGCTCCTCTCTGCTACTGCTCTATAAACAGCCGCTCCTCTCTGCTCCCGCTCTGTAAAATAGCCGCTCCTCTCTGCTCCCGCTCTGCGAACGGCCGATTCTCTCTGCTCCCGCTCTGTAAACAGCCGCTGCTCTTTGCCCCCGCGGTATAAACAGCCGCTCCTCTCTGCTCCCGCTCTGTAAACAGACGCTCCACTCTTCTCCCGCTCTTTGAACATCCGCTCCACTCTGCTCCCGCTCTTTCAACAGCCGCTCCTCTCACCTGCCACGTGTATAAGATATTCAATGAGATAGAGAGCCGCAAACACCCGGAAACCTACAACTTTACTTAGTTGGTTGGTTTTTACTTTTCTCCTTTGAAGCTCTGTGAGTTTGGATAATCACAAAAAGACTGCCCGAATGTACACATTTTTAAATTAAATTACTGATTTTTTTGCCGCGCCTTTCGGCTCTGACAACGTGATTTTTGACTAAACCCGAGCGACGGCAGTCATTCATTTGTAGCCAGGATCTGTCCCATTTCAACACTGAAAATCTCAAAGTGCGAATCAAATCGCGAGGCCAAAGAGCCTCAATAAAAATACAACGCAACTCATTGCGTATTGAAATATCATATTCTTTCGGGAAAGAAGAACGTGTTATCACCCATCCTGCATGTGTTGCGTCTCCGAGAGAGATATCAAATTAGTCCCACACCCCATAATCCTACAAACGTGTTCGCTTTAATGTACATATTAGTAATTTGAGACATGACATGCGCTGAGCGTTGCATACAAAGATGAAACTTTGAATTTGGACGTGAAGCTTAGTTGATTAACAAAGTAAGCAAGCGCATCAAATATTTAAAGAAACAACAATGAGGATTATATTGGTATTCGTGCATGCAGCGCAAAATGGATTCGCAGTCCTACACCTTAACCTCAAATTACTACTACTATGTAATCAGTCAGTTTGCTTTCTGCTTTTTGCATCCAAAAACAAATCTGTGCGACAAACGGAACTTGCCGCTAGTTCTGCCCGTGCACCCAGTTCCAACAATGTTCAAAACTACAATTCGCGTCTGTCAGTAGAAGACATTTCGTTGCTTCAGGCGATGGAGCGCCAGAAATGTTCTGTTTTAAAACAGATTCAGAACAGAGAAAAAAAAAACGTCTGACCCGGTGAATTAAATGACCAGGACAGGATTTTGTTGGTATCGAAGTCAGGCGCTTTTTCCATTAGCCCAGGCAACCACTGTTGCTGCCGTGACAACTCTTGTTGGGAGAATTCTAAGCAAAGGTCTATTCTTTCTGGAAAGGAGGAAAAGCTGAGACAAGAGACGCGATCGAATAACGAAACATGTTTGTACCCCCAATAAAATAATCTTTATTCAAAATAGTAAAGATTGATGTTTTGCTGTGTTGTATCAGCAGGTGCCATAGAGGACAAAAGGTAAAAACCAAACATTCCCATAATTCCAATTATACCGAAATTGCTGCGGTCACAACGCAGAGTACTAACCACTATACGATTACGGCGCCCCAGATCAACGACGACAAGTCTGCTCTCACCAGAGCAATGTCAAACACACCACGGCTGAGAAAAGATGGATTTTTTTGATGAGGCCAAAATTAGCCCCGCAAGAAATTAGGACAGCGGTGGAATTGGACTCACACCCTGTAGCGACTGGAGCGTTAATCCGAGTGGCAACTGGAGCTTCCATAGTTAAATGTAAACCCCTTTCACCAGTGAAGAATTTCGACATTGTGCGTTTTGGATCTAACCATTTCTCTTGTCTATTGCACCATCTGACCCGATACTGCCGCTATCTTTTTGCTTTTATCTCATTTTCAGTCAGTGGGTTGATGCTGAAGGAATTCCAGTGTTTGTTTCGAACGTTAACTAAATAACAACATAAGAACATAGTAAATAGGAACAGGAGTAGACAACTGGCCACTCGATTCAATTATGACATTCAATTCGATAATGGCTGATCTGATCATGGACTCAGCTTCCCGTCCGTGCCCGTACTCCATAACTCTTTAATCCCTTACCTCTCAAATACCTGTCTCAGTCTGACATAACTGTAGTCAATGACCCAGCCACCACAGCTTTCTGGGGCAGGGAATTCCATAGGTCAACAAACCTCTGAGAGAAGACATTTCTTCTCATCTCAATTGTAAATGTGTGGCCCCTTATTCTAAGAATATCAGCCAAATCCTTGTGACATCGAGGAAAGAATCAGCCAAAGACATTTAACAGAATGATTTTTAATGTGCTGTAGCAAATACAAAATTCGGCCTCGAATGAATCAGCATCCATTATGTGCAAAACGAAACTGTCATATCAAAGCAATTGCAACTACCCTAATATTAATTGAGATATAATCAATGTGACAGGTATTGAGGGTGAAGAATTACAAAAATATATTCAGGAGAAAATTTTTTATCCAGTATGTAGCAAGCCCAACAAGGGAGTGCATGGTTCTGGTCTGAGATTTAGGTGATGAATCTGGGCTGGTGGTATGATGATCACTGTGAGAGTTTTTCCACCTAGTGATTCAGTTAGATTTGGTGTAGTAACGGAAAAGCTTAAGGATAGACCAGAAATAAATGGTTTCATTTGGGGAAAAGCAAACAAATATCTCAGCAAACAAGTGCTATCAATGTTCATAAATTTACTGAAACTGTTTATGCAAGCAGAAATGGATAGGGCAGAACCCACGACTCTGAAACTGTCAGCAGGCCTCTATGTTTCTATGTTTCTATGACCCAGATGACACACAGTCCCGAACTAAGGATGAATGCAAGGCAATTCACAACTTGGCGCTGTGGAGGCTTCCATTCCGCCTATTCATGCCGCCTCAAACGGTATGTTTGCAAGAGCTCTGCTACAATAGGACATCTCCAACGAGTTGCAAACGAGCTGCATGCTCTGCAACACCTGCTAACCACCACGTGGCAGAGGAAGATCGGTCCATGGTGGACCAATGCAATTTCGAGCCTCAGAGAGAGGAGGCAGATGATGAAGTAACGGGATGCACACATTTTCGATGACATGTCCACTTGAAATGATAAACTTAACATTGAATGACTTAACCGTAGCCATAGAACTGGACAATGACACTAGCCAATGTATCATGAGTAAAAATATGTTTGAAACTCTGTGGTGAAATAAGGCATTCAGACCAGTCCTGAGCCCCACCCACAGGAAATTGAGCACGTACACCAAAGAGTTTATCACTGTCCTGGGCAGGACCATGGTCAAGGGCACGCTGCAAGAACTACCACACTGGATGGTCCGGGGCGATTGCCCCAAACTGCTTGGAAGGAGCTGGCTGGGAAAATCAGCTCGAATTGGGATGAAATCCGAGCGTTACCACATGTCGATGAGGCATCATGTACCCTGGTTCTTAAAAAATATCCTTCCCCTTTTTGAGCCAGCATTGGAAACCTTTCCATGCCAACTCTGAACTAGTCACACCCACCCTGTCATTTACCCGCAGCTGTACAATTTTATACCTTCGGATATTTATCCAACTCCGTTTTGAAAGGTAAGATTTAGTCTGCCACCACCGCCCTTTTAAGCAGTGTATTCCAGATTTTAAGCATTTGCTGAGGAATGGCCACTCCTGTTCCTGTGTATAAAGTTTGAGAAACACGGGATCTATTCCTGCCATAATCAAAACCTTGCTAACTATAGCACAGTCATTCTATTCTCATTACGCAAGCTGTTGAGCTTAAAGCTCTGGTTATATTCCCAACAATCATGCGACCATAGCATTTCTGTAGTGTAGTGGTTATCCTGTTCGCCGAAGACGCGCAAGGTCACTGGTTCGAGGCTGGGCAGAAACATTTATCAAACGTGTTACATTAATGATTAGAACAAATTGAATAATTCATGTCTCTGGTTCAATATTAACATAATGCAGTGTCTCATGACGCTGATGCATTTGCGGATTTCTCTGCACTCAAATTCTGTGCTCACTCAAAATCTACACAGTGTTTCTCACTCCCTCCCGTTTGCAGCCCTGACGGTGGAAAAATCCCATCTCAAAGCTGCACATTCCATGCATTCAGTTCAGCTGTGAGAGATTATTAAAGGATCCACAGCCCACATGAACGTTTTTTCACTGGAAATACCATTAATGAGCCGATCGCCTTGTTTTGCATCATGAAAGTAATGCTGACCGACATTATGTAATCATAGAAGTTTACAGCATGGAAGGAGTCCTTTTCGGCACAACGAATCCACACCGGCCAACAAATGTCCAGTTTTCGGTGTGTAACCCTGCAACTTACGGCTTTGAAAAGCACATCCGAGTACTTTTAAATGTGGTGAGGGTTTATCCCTCCCCCACACTTTCAGACAGTGAGTGCCAGACCCCCGCAAACATCTGGATGAAGAATGTTCCTTTCAAATCCCCGTAACCCTTATACTAATTACTTTAACTTTATGCCCACTGGTTGTTGACCCACCAACTATAGGAAATTTGCCCTTTTAATCAACAATATCTAGTCCCCTCCTCGTTGTATACACCATAATGCAGTCGCCAATCAGCCCCTTATGGTCCAAGGAAAACAACACGCAGCCTATCCAATCTCTCCTGATAGCAAAGTTGCTGCACTCCCGGCAACATCTACGTCAATCTCCTCTGTACCCACAACAGCACAATTAAGTCCTTCATTCAATGAGGCGACCTGAACTGCACGCAGTACTCCAGCTTTGGTCTCACCAGAATGTTATATATTTCAAGCATAACTTATTTGCTCTTCTATTCCATGCCTCTGTCAATAAATGCAACGATGCGATATGCCTTCTGAACCAACTTATCCAACTAGCCAGCGAGCTTCATGGATATGTGGACATTTAATCACAGTTGCCTTTGTTCCTCTACACTTCTCAAAGTCCTAGTAGCTGATGTGTATTCCCTTTCCTTGTTCGCCCTACAGAAATGCAACGATATCACATTTCTCTGGATTAAATTCCATTTGCCACCGTTCTGCCCACCTGTCAGTTGATTGATGTCTGCCTGCAGTATCCAACTTTCATCTTAATTATCAACCGCACTGCCTGTTTTACTTTCGCCTCTGAACGTCTTAATCATAACCCATATATTCAAGTTTAGATCATTGATAAATACCATAATAAGCAATGGACCTAGCACTGAAGACAGCGGGACCCCACTGGAAAGATCCTTCCATTCACAAAAACACCCATCAAGAATTACACTTTGCTTCCTGTCTATGACACAAAGTTGCATCCAATTTGCCACTTCGCCCTTGATCCCATGGGCTTATACTTTCATGACCAGTCTACTATGTGGGACCTTAGCGAAAGCATTAATAAAATCTATATATAGACGACATTATTCGCACTGCTTCATCGACCCATCTGGTGACCTCATCCAAAAATGAAACAAGTTAGTCAAACGCCACCATTCCTTAACAAATCATGCTGACTGTCTTGATTAACTAGTGGCTTTCGAAATGTAGAAAATGTATAATGGTTAAATGTTATCCTACTTTCACGGGAAAATATCATCAATTCAGTAATGATCTTCATTTGCACAACTAAAAAAATGTGAACTGAAGGAGAGTCCTCAATTGAATAATTTGACTGTGCTCTGCAACTTACCTCTTAAAACATTTTAGACACTGTGCATTAGTGGTCTGCTTCAAAATGTTCATTGCTGGTAGGAATACATGAGACTGTGGATAAGGTGAGATCGACTGTAGAGCAAGTGACTGGTTATTGTGAAACAGCACAGAAAATATACATCCTGGTAGAATAACATCGAAAAGAAATGTGACGCCAATATCCTGAAAGAAAAGTAAATTTTGAGTCCCTTTCAGCAAAACATTGCTTTCCCAAACATTTCTCTGAACGAAACTTCACAAAACAAAAATGATGCTTTTTAAAATAATTAAACCCGAATTTTCGCGCACCCGAATCTTCTGAATCGGTTGCCTCTCGCTCTGCCGACACAATCCATGTCCCTTTGCAATATTCTACTTCCATGCACGCTATTAAATGTGCCACTAACTTATAGATTCACATAATAAGGGAACGGTTACAGTACGGCAGAACCACATTCGGCCCGTCAAGCCTATTCCAGCTCTCAACAAGTCCAACTCCCCCGTCATTTACCCGCAGCTGTGCAATTTTATTCCTTTGGATACTTAGCCAACTCCATGTTGGAAGACAAAATTGAGTCTGCCTCCACCGCCATTTAAAGCAGTGTATTCCAGATTCTAACCACCTGCTGAGAAATGACCACTCCTGTTCCTATGCATAAAGACAGAGAAACACGATATCAATTCTTGCCACAGTCAAAACCTTGCTAAATATAGCACCGTCATTCTATTCACATAATGCAAGCTCTAGAAGTGTAGTCCAGCTGTTCAGGTTAAAGCTCTGGTTATGTTCCCAACACTGCGTTTGCGACAGCGCTTCCGTAGGGTAGTGGTTATTGCACGCGAAAGGAAACCAGGCTGAAATATTATGCAAACGTGTTCAATTAATGATTAGAAGAAATTGAATAATTCCTATTGGTTGTTCAATATTAAAAGAGTGCAGTGTCTCACGACGCTTTTGTTTTTGCCGATTTCTTTGCACCGTTCTGTACACACTTAAACTCTGCTCAATGTTTCTCACTCCCTCCCGTTTCCAGCACTGATCGTGGAGAAAGCCCATCTCATAGCTGCACATTCCGTGCATTCAGTTCAGCTGTGAGAGATTATTAAAGGACCCTGCCGCGCCGCATCGAAGATTAAAGCCACAAACAAAGCCACATGCAAATCCCTCTTCCGCAGCTCCAGAATGACTGAGGGCGGGACAAGCCCCATCATTCCGAGCCCGAACTCGCACATCAGCCGCTGCAGGCGGAAAGCGGCGAATGCAGCATCAACAGTGGTTTCCCGCCCTTCACTGGGCTACAAAATGCCACGGTAGGAACCTGAGCTCCCCGTACACCAAACCGCAGCCTCATTCGACTCTTAATCTCCGGTTCATGAATTCGAGCCCCAGCTTGCGTGAACGTTATATCACTGGACACACCATTAAGAATCCGATTGCCTCGTTTGGCATCATGAAAGTAATGCAAGCCGCTAATTATATAATCATAGAAGTGTGCAGTTTGGAAGGAGTGCTTTTTGTCCCATCGTATCCGCACCCACCAACAAATCACTTTTAGGTGTGTAACCCTGCACGTTATGGCATTTGAAATGCACTCCCAAGTACTTTTTAAATGTGGTGAAGGTTTCTCCCAGCCAGTGAGTTCCAGACCCCCACAAACATTTGCATGAATAATTTTCCCTTCAAATCCCCTTTAACCCTTAGACTAATCACTTGTAATTTATGACCCCTGGTTGTTGACCCCTCTGCTTTGGCAAATACGCACTTTTAATCTGCAATTTCTAGGCCCCTCCGAATGTTATACACCTTAATGCAGTAGCCCGTCAGCCACCTCTGTTCCAAGGGAAATAAACACAGCCTATAGCAAAGTTGCTCCACTCCCGGCAACATCTAAGTCAATCTCCTCTGTACCCTCTGCAGCGCAATCACGTCCTTCCTTCAAAACGGTGACCAGAGCTGCACGCAGTACTACAGCTGTGGCCTAACCAGAAATTTAAACTGTTCTAGCATAACCCATTTGCTGTTCTGTTCCTTGCCTCTGCCAATAAATGTAACCATTCCGTATGCCTTCTTAACTAACTTATCCAATTGGCCAACTACCTTCAGGGATCTGTGGACATGCAATCTCATTTCCCTTTTTTCCTCTATATTTATCAATGTCCTACCAGTTGATGTGTATTCCCTTTCCTTTTTAGCCCTCCCCAAATGCACGATCTCAAACGTCTCTGGATTAAATTCCATTTGCCACTGTTCATCCAACCTGACCAGTTGATTGATATCAGCCTGCAGTCTCCAGCTTTCTTCTCCATTTTCAACCACACTGCATATTTTACTATCACCTGAAAACGTCTCAATCATAACCCCTATATTCAAGTTTAAATCATTGCTAATTACCATAAAAAGCAATGGTCCTAGCACTGAAAACTGTGGAACCGCACTTGGAACATCCTTCCAGTCACAAAAACAGGATCGAACTTTGCTTCCTGCATCTGAGTCAAATTTTGATCGAATTTGCCACTTCGCCCTGGATCCCATGGGATTTTAATTTCATGATCAGTCTGCCAAGTGTGACCTTAGCGAATGCATTAAAAAATCCATATACACTACATCATATGATGTATTCATCGGTTCACCTGGTGACTTCCTCCAAACATGCAATGAAGTCAACAAACGCGACCCTTCCTTAACAAATCATGCTGTCTGCTGTGATTAATCTGTGCCTTTCGAAATGTCGAAAATGTATAATCGTTTAATGTTACCCTGCTTTCACGGGAAAACATTATTAATAAACTGATGATCTTCATTTGCACAACTAAATAAATGTTAACTGAAGGAGAGTCCTCAATTAAATAATTTGTCTGTGCTCTGCAATGTACCTCTGAAACGATTTTAGACACTGTGCTTTAGTGGTCTATTTCAAAATGTTAATTGCTGGTAACAATACATGAGACTGGGATTACAGTGAGAAGGACTGTAAAGCAACGGACTGGTTATTGTGAAACAGCAAATAAAATATACATTCTGGAAGAATAACATCAAAAGGAAATGTGACCCCAACATCCTGAAAGAAGATTAAATGCTGAGTACCTTTCAGCAAAAAAATCCATTCCCAAGCATTTCTATGACGGAAACTACACAAAACCAAAATGATACATTTAAAATCATTAAATCTAATTTCGGCGCACACCCATCTTCTGAATTGGATGCCTCCAATTGTGCGGACTCATACCATGTCCCTTTGCAATATTGTGCTTCCATGCACACTATTAAATGTGCCAGTAACTTATAGAATCACAGAATTCAGTAATAATTACAGCACGGAAGAAGGCAATTCAGCCCGTAGACGCCAACCCAAATCTCAACTGGTCCCACACCCGGTCATTTACCTGCTGATGTGCAATTCTGATTCATTCCGATACTTAACCAACTCTCTTTTGAAAGAGAAGAATGAGTCTGCCGCCACCCCCATTTAAACAGTGTGTTCCAGATTCTAACCACTTGCTGAGGAATGGCCACTCCTGTTCCTATGTATAAAGACAGAGAAAGACGGGATCAATTCCTGCCACACTCACCACCTTGCGAAATGTAGCACCGCATTTCTATTTATAACGCAAGCTATTGAAGTGTAGTCTATCTGTTGAGCTTGAAACTCTGTTTATGTTCCTAACAGAGCTTCTCCCACAGCATTTCCGTAGTGTAGTGGTTATCACGTTCGCGTAATACGCGAAAAGTCCACGGTTGGAAAACTGGCGGGAACATTTTGCAAACGTGTTCTATTAATGATTGGAAGAAATTAAATAATTCATATTGGTGGTTCACTATTAACACAGTGCAGTGTCTCTTGACGCTGCCGGAGTTGCTGATTTATTTGAATCGTTCTGCAAACATTTTTACTCTGTTCAGTGTTTCTCACACCTTCCCGTTTTCAACAGTGACAGGGGAGAAGCCCGATCTCAAAGCTTCACATTCCGTGTATTCAGTTCAGCTGTGAGAGAAGATTAAAGGATCCTGCCGCGCCGCATCGAAGATCAAAGACACGAACAAACCAATTTACTAATCGCTCTTCCCCAGCTCCAGAGTGATTAAGGGCTGGAGAATCCCCAACATTCCGAGCCCGCACTCGCGAATTAGCCGCGGTCAGAGTTTTCCGGCGAAGGCAGCATCAAAAGCGGTTTCCCGCCCTTCACTGGGCTACAAAATGCAACGGAATGAGCCAAAGCTCCCCGTGCACCACACAGCAGCCTCATAAAACTCTTAATCTCAGGTTCATGACTTCGAGCCCCAGCTTGCATGACCGTTTTATCACTGGAAACAACATTAATTAGCCGATCGCCTCGTTTTGCATCATGAAAGTAATGCAAACCGCTAATTATATAATCATAGAAGTGTACAGCTTGGAAGGAGTGCTTTTCGTCCCATCGTATCCGCACCGGCCAACAAATGTCCACTTTTAGGTGTGTAACCCTGCATGTTACGGCATTTCAAATGCACATCCAAGTACATTTTAAATGTGGTGAGGGATTCTCCCTCCACCACACTTTCAGCTAGTGAGTTCCAGACCTCCATAAACATCTGGAAGAAGAATGTTCCCTTCAATTCCCCTTGAAATCTTATACTAATCACTTTTAATTCATGCCCCCTGGTTGTTGACCACTCCACTGCGGGAAATTGGCCCTTTTATTCTACAATAACTAGGCCCCTCCTAATTTATTCACCTTAATGCTGTTGCCTCCTCTGTTCCAGGGAAAACAAACCCAGCCTATCCAATCTCCTCATTGCAAAGTTGTTCCACTCCCGGCAACATCTACGTAAATCTCTCTGTACCCTCAACAGCGCAATCATGTCCTTCCTTCAATGCGGGGACCAGAACTGCACGCAGGACTCCAGCTATGGCCGAACCAGAAATTTATACTGTTCTAGCATAACCCACTTGCTGTTCTGTTCCTTGCCTCGCCCATAAATGCAACCATTCTATTTGTCTTCTTAACAAACTTAGCTAATTGGCCAACTACTTTCAGTGATTTGTGGACTTGCAATCTCAGTTCCCTTTGTTCCTCTATATTTCGCAATGTCCTACAAGTTGCTGTGCATTCCTTTTCCTTGTTAGCCCTCCACAAATGCACGATCTCACACGTCTCTGGACGAAATTACATTTGCCACTGTTCTGCCCACCTTACCAGTTGATTGATAGCTTCCTGCTGTCTCCAGCTTTCCTCTCCATTTTTAACCACACTGCCTATTTTTCTATCACCTGAAAACGTCTTTATCATAACCCCTATATTCAAGTTTATATCATCGATAATTACCATAAAAACCAATGGACCTAGCACTGAAAACTGCGGAAGCGCACCTGTAACATTCTTCCAGTCACAAAAACAGCCATCAAACATTACCCTTTGCCTCCTGCCGCTTTGCCAAATTTGGATCGAATTTGCCACTTCGCCCTGGATCCCATTGGCTTTTACTTTTATGACCAGTCTGCCATGTGGGAGCTTAGCGGAAGCATTAATAAAATCCATATACATTACATCATATGCAGTACTTCATCGGTTCACCTGGTGACTTCCTTCAAAAATGCAATCAAGTTAGTCAAACGCGACTCTTCCTTAAAAAATTGTGCTTGCTGCCGTGATTAACCTGTTCCTTTTGGAATGTCGAAAATGTAGAATCGTTAAATATTATCCTGCTTTCATGGGAAAACATCAATAATAAGCTAATGATCTTCATTTGCACAGCTAACTAAATGTAAACTGAAGGAGTGTCCTCAATTGAATAATTTTTCTGTGCTCTGCAATTTACTTCTTAAACCATTTTAGACACTGCGCTTTCGTGGTCTGTTTCAAAATGTTCATTGCTGGTAACAACACATGTGACTGGCGATACAGTGAGATAGACTGTAAAGCAAGGGACTGTTTTTTGTCAAACAACAAAGAAAATATACATTCGGAAAGAATAACATCGAAAGGAAATGTGACCCCAACATCCAGAAAGAAGATTAAATGCTGAGTCCCTTTCAGCAAAAAAATCCTTTCCCAAGCATTTCTCTGCCGGAAACCTCACAAAAGCAAAATTATACATTTAAAGTCATGAAGCCCGAATTTATCACGCACACGAATCATCTGACTCCGCTGCATCTAAATGTGCCGACTCATACCATATCCCTTTGCAATATTCTGCTTCCATGCACAGTCTTAAATGTGCCAGTAAGTTATAGAATCACAGAATTCAGGAATAATTACGGCATGGAAGAAGGCCTTTCGGCCCGTGGATGCCATGCCAACTCTCAACTCGTCCCACACCCCGGTCATTTACCCGCTGCTGTGCAATTTGTTTTCCTTCGGATACTTAAGCAACTCCCTTTTGAAGGATAAGATTCAGTCTGCCCCCACCCCCATTTAAAGCAGTCTGTTTTACATTCTAACTACTTGCTGAGGAATGGCCACTCCTGTTCCTATGTTTTAAGACAGAGAAACACGGGATCAATTCCTGCTACAATCGCCACCTTGCTAAATGTAGCACCGTCATTCTTTTCTCATAACGCTAGCTCCTCAAATATAATCCATCTGTTGAGCTTAAAGCTCTGGTTATGTTCCCAACGCAACTTCTGCTGCAGCGTTTCCGTAGTGAAGTATTTATCACGTTCGCCTAACACGCGAAAGTTACCCGGTTGGAAAGCTGGCGGGGAAATTTTGCAAACATGTTCAATTAACGATAAGTAGAAGTTGAATAATTCATTTTCGCGTTTCAATATTAACAGAGTGCAGTGTCTCATGACGCTGTTGGAGTAGCTGATTTCTTTGTACCGTTCTGCACACACTTAAACTCTGCTCAGTGTTTCTCACTCCCTCCCGTTTCCAGCATTGACCGTGGAGAAACCACGTCTCATAGCTGCACATTCCGTGCATTCAGTTCAGTTCTGAGAAATTATTAAAGGATCCTGCCGCGCTGCATCGAAGATCAATAACACAAACAAACGCATCGACTAATCGCTCTTCCCCAGCTCCAGAGTGAGTGAGGGTGGGACAAGCCACAGCATTCAGAGCCCGCACTCGACAATCAGCCGCTGACAGAGGAAAGCGGCGAAGGCAGCATCAACTGCGGTTTTCCGCCCTTCACTGGGCGACAAAATGCAACGTTACGAGCCAAAGCTCCCGTACACCAAACAGCTGCCTCACATGACATTTAATCTCACGTTCATGAAGTCGAGCCCCAGCTTGCATGAACGTTTTATCACTGGCAACACCATTAATTTGCCGATCGCCTCTTTTTGCATCATGAAAAAAACGCGAACCGATAATTATATAATCATACAAGTTTACAGCTTGGAAGGATTCATTTTCGGCCCATCGTATCCGCACCGGCCAAAAACGTCCAGTTTTCGGTGTGTAACCCTGCACCTTACGGCATTTCAAATGAACATCCAAGTACTTCTTACATTTGGTGAGGGTTTCTCCATTCCACTTTGAGGTGTGTGTTCCTGACTACCACAAATATCTGGATGAAGAATGTTCCTTTCAAATGCCCTTTAATCCTTATCCTAATTACTTTTAATTCATGCCCCCCTGGTTGTTGACCCCTCTACTATGGGAAATTGGCCCTTTTAATCAACAATATTAAGGCCCCTCCTAATGTCATGCACTTTAATGCTTTCGCACATCAGCTCCTCTGTTGCAAGGAAAACAAACCCAACCGAAACAAACCCGCACAGCAAATTTGCTCCACTCCTGGCAACATCTACGTAAATATCCTCTGGACCCTCTCGAGCGCAATCACGTCCTTACTTCAATTCTATGGCAGAGCCAGAGATTTATTCAGTTCTAGCTTAACCCACTTGCTGTTCTTTTCCTTGCCTTTGCCAATAAATGCAAACATTCTGTTTGCGTTCTTAACTAACTTATCCAATTGGCCAACTACCTTCAGTGATCTCTGGACAAGCAATCCCAGTTCCCTTTGTTCTTCTATGTTGCTCAATGTCCTACCAGTTGATGTGCATTCCCTTTCCTCGTTAGTACTCCACAAATGTCCGATTTCACACGTATCTGGATTAAATTCCATTTGCCACTGTTCTGCCCAACTTACCAGTTGATTGATATCTGCCTGCAGTCTCCAATTTTCTTTTCCATTTTCAACCACTCTGCCTGTTTCACTATCACCTGAAAACGTCTTAATCATAACCCCTATATTCAAGTTTAGATCATTGATAATTACCATAAAAAGCAATGGTCCGAGCACTGAAAACTGCGAAACCGCACTTGAAATATCTCTCCAGTCAAAAAACGCCCATCAAACATTATTCTTTGCTTCCTGCCTCTGAGCCAAATTTGGAACGAATTTTCCACTTCGCACTGGATCCCATGGGCTTTTACTTTAGCGAAAGCATTAATAAAATACATATGCACTACATCATACGAACGACTTCATTGATTCACCTGGTGAATTCCTCCAAAAATGCAATCAAGTTAGTGAAACGCGACACTTCATTGAAAATCGTGTTGGCTGCCGTGATTAACCTGTGCCTTTCGAAATGTAAAAAATGTATCATCGTTAAATGTTATCCTTCTTTCACGGGAGAACTTAATTAATTAACTGATGATCTTTATTTGCACAGATAAAGAAATGTAAACTGAAGGAGAGTCCTCAAATGACGAATTTGTCTGCGCTCTGCAATTTACCTCTTAAACCATTTTAGACACTGCTTTAGTGGTCTGCTGCAAAATGTTCATTGCTGGTAACAATACATGAGACTGGGTATAGAGTGAGATAGACTGTAAAGCAAGGGACTGGTTATTGTGAAACAGCAAAGAAAATATACATTCTGGAAGAATAACATCGAAAGGAAATGTGACCCCAACATCCAGAAAGAAGATTAAATGCTGAGTACCTTTCAGAAAAAAAATCCTTTCCCAAGCATTTCTCTGACAGAAACTTCACAAAACCAAAATGATACCTTTAAAATCATTAATACCGAATTTTTCGCGCACACGAATCTTCTGAATCAGTTGCTCTAATTGTGCCGACTCATACCGTGACACTTTGCAATATCCTGCTTCCAAGCACAATATTAAATGTGCCAGTAACGTATCGAATGACAGAATTCAGGAATAATTACAGCACGGAAGGAGGTCATTCGGCCCGGTGAGGCCAAGCCAACTCTCAACTAGTCCCACACCCCTATCATTTATTCCCTGCTGTGCAATTATTTTTCATTCTGATATTTATGCAAATCCCTTTTTAAAGATAAGATTGAGTCTGCCTCCACCGCAATTTAAAGGAGTGCGTTCTAGATTTTAACCACTTGCTGAGGAATGGCCACTCCTGTTGCTATATATAAAGACACAGAAACTCGGGATCAATTCCTGCCACAATCACCACCTTGCGATATGTTGCACCGTATTTCTATTCTCATAACGCAAGCTCCTGAAATGTAGTCCACCTGTTGAACTTTAAGCTCTGGTTATGTTCCCAACACAACTTCTTCTACGACGTTTCCGTATTGTAGTGGTTATCACGTTCGCCTAACACGCGAAAAGTCCCCGGGTGGAAACCTGATGGGAACATTTTGCAAACGTTTTCAATTAATGATTAGAAGAAGTTGCATAATTCATATTAGTGGTTCAATATTAATAGAGCGCAGTGTCTCATGATGTTGTTGGGGATGCTGCTTTCTTTGTACCGTTCTGCACAAACTTAAACTCTGATCAGTGTTTCTCACTCCCTACCGTTTGCAGCCCTGATGGTGGAGAAACCCTTTCTCATAGCTGCACATTCCGTGCATTGAGTTCAGCTGTGAGAGATTATTAAAAGATCATTTTTGTTTCGTGAAGTTTCGGTCAGATAATGTTTGGGAAAGGAATTTTTTTGCTGAAAGGTACTCAGCATTTAATCTTCTTTCTGGATGTTGGCGTCACATTTCTTTTCGATGTTATTCTTCCAGAATGTATATTATCTTTGCTTTTTCACAATAACAACTCCCTTGCTCCACAGTCTATATCACTCGATCCCCAGTTTCATGTATTGGTACCAGCAATAAACATTTTGTAGCAGAACACTACATCACAGTGTCCAAAATGTTTTAAGAGGCACTAGTTAATCAGGACAGTCACCACTTTTTGTGAAGGAATGGTCGTGTTTGATTAACTTAATTGCATTTTTGGAGGAGGTCACCAGGTGGGTCGATGAAGCAGTGCGGATGATGTCGTCGATATGGATTTTATTCATGCTTTCGCTAATGTCCCACATAGCAGACTGGTCATGAAAGTAAAAGCCCATGGGACCAAGGACGTAGTGGCAAATTGGATCCAAATTTCGCTCAGACGCAGAAAGCAAAGGGTAATATCTGAATGGTGTTTCTGTGACTTGAAGGATGTTTCCAGTGGGGTTCCTCAGTTTTCAGTGCTCGGTCCTTTGCTTCTTATGGTATTTATCAATGATCTAAACTTGAATATAGGGGATATAAAAACGTTTTTTTCAGTTGATACCAAAATAGGCAGAGTGGTTGATAATGTCGAAGCAAGCTGGAGACTGCAGGAAGATATCAATCAACTGTAAGTTGGGCAGAAGAGTGAAAAATTTAATTTAATCCAGAGACGTGGGAGATGGTGACTTTGTGGAGGGCTAACATTGAAAGGGAATACACGTCAACTGGTAGGACATTGAGACGTTCAGAGGCACAAAGGGAACGGGGATTTCATGTCCACAGATCCATGAAGGTAGCTGGCCAGTTGGATAAGTTGTTTCAGAAGGCATACGGAATGGTTGCATTTATTGGCAGAGGCAAGGAACAGAACAGCAAGTGGTTTATGCTAGAAATATATAAACTTCTGTTTCGGCCAAAGCTGGAGTACTTCGCGTCGTTCTTCACCGCATTGAAGGAAGGACGAGATTGTGCTGCAGAGGGTACAGAGGAGATTTACGTAGATGTTGCCGGGATTGGAGCAACTTTGCTATGAGGAGAGGATTTCATAGGCTGGTTGTTATTTTCCTTTTAACAGAGGTGGCCGATGGGCGACTGCATTAAAGTGTATAGAATAAGGAGGGCCCAGATAGTGTTGATTAAAAGGGCCTATTTCCCATAGAAGAGGGGTCAACAACCAGGGGGCATAAAGTAAAAGTAATCCATATAAGGATTATAGGGGATTTGAAGGGAACATTCTGCAACGAGATATGTGTGGGTCTGGAACTCACTGCCTGAAAGAGTGGTGGAGGGAGAAACCCTCACTAAATTTTAAAAGTACTTGGATGTTCATTTAAAATGCCGTAAGGTGCAGGGTTACACAACGAAAACTGCACATTTTTTGGCCGGTGCTGATACCAAGGGTCAAAAACGACTCCTTGCAAGCTGTAATTTTGCCCGAACATTCCGAGCCTGCACTCGCCAATCAGCCGCTGCCAGACCAAAGCGGCGAAGGCAGCATCAACTACGGTTTCCCGCCCTTCACTGGGCTACAAAATGACGCGGTTCGAAACAAAGCTCTCCGTACACCGAACAGGAACCTCATAAGGCTCTTAATCTCAGTTTCATGAATTCGAGCCACAGCTTGCATGGACGTTTTATCAGTGGAAACACCATTGATTAGCCGATCGTCTCGTTTTGCATCATGAAAGTAATGCTAACCGATAATTATATCATACGAACATAAGAACATAAGAATTAGGAACAGGAGTAGGCCATCTAGCCCCTCGAGCCTGCTGCGCCTTTCAACAAGATCATGGCTGATCTGGCCGTGGATTCAGCTCCACTTACCCGCCCGCTCCTCATAACCCTTAATTCCCTAATTGGTTAAAAATCGATCTATCTGTGACTTGAATAAATTTAATGGGCTTGCCTCAACTGCTTCCATGGGCAGAGAATTCCACAGATTCACAACCCTCTGGGAGAAGAAATTTCTTCTCAACTCGGTTTTAAATTGGCTCCCCCGTATTTTCAGGCTGTACCTCCTAGTTCCAGTCTCCCCGACCAGTGGAAACAACCTCTCTGCCTCGATCTTGTCTATCCCTTTTATTTTTTAATTGTTTCAGAAGATCACACGTCATCTTTCCGAACTCCAGCTTGTAAAGACACAGTCGACTCAATCTATCTTCATAAATTGACCTCCTCATCTCCGGAATCAGCCGAGTAAATCATCTCTGTACCCCCTCCAAAGCTAGTATATCCTTCCTGAAGTAAGGTGACCAAAACTACACGCAGTACTCCAGGTGCGGCCTCACCAATACCCTATACAGTTGCAGAAGGGCCTCCCTGCCTTTGTACTCCATCCCTCTCGCAATGAATGCCAAGATTCCATTCGCCTTCCTGAATAACTTTTGCACCTGCAAACTAACTTTTTGGGATTCATGCACAAGGACTCCCAGGTCCCTCTGCACCGCAGCATGTTGTAATTTCTCCACATGAAAAAATATTCTCTTTTTCTGTTTGTTTTCCCAAGGTTGCTGACCTCACACTTTCCGACATTGTATTCCATCTGCCAAACCTTAGCACATTCGCTTAACCTATCTAAATCTCTTGGTAGCCTCACTGTTTCCTCTACACAACCCGCTTTCCCACTAATCTTTGTGTCATCTGCAAATTTTGTTGCACTACACTCTGTACCTTCTTCCAGGTCACCTATGTATATTGTAAACAGTTGTGGTCCCAGCACCGATCCCTGTGGCGCACCACTAACCACCGATTTCCAACCCGAAAATAAGCAATTTATCCCGATTCTCTGCATTCTGTTAGCCAGCAAAATATCTATCCATGCTGATACATTTCCACTGTCTTCGCGTAACTTTATCTTCTGCAGTAACCTTTTGTGTGGCACCTTATCGAATGCCTTTTGAAAATCTAAATACATCACATCCATCGGTATACCTCTATCCACCATGATCGTTGTATCCTCAAATAATTCTAGTAAATTAGTTAAACATGATTTCCCCTTCATGAATCCATGCTGCGTTTGCTTGATTGCAATACTCCTATCTAGATATAACGCTATTTCTTCCTTAATGTAGTTTCAAGCATTTTCCCCACGACAGATGTTAAACTAAACGGCCTATATCTACCTGCCTTTTGTCTGTACACTTTTTTAAACAGAGGCGTTACATTAACTGCTTTCCAATCAGCTGGTGACTCCCAAGAGTCCAGAGAATTTTAATAGATTATAACGAATGCATCTACTGTAACTTCCGCCATCTCTTTTAATACCCGGGGATGCATTTCATCAGGGCCAAGGGACTTGTCTACCTTGAGTCCCATTAGCCTATCCAGCAATACCCCACTCGTGATAGTGATTGTCTCAAGGTCCTCCCTTCCCACATTCCTATGACCAACAATTTCTGGCATGGTTTCTGTGTCTTCCACTGTGAAGACAGAAGCAAAATAATTGTTTAACGTCGCAGCTATTTCCACATTTCCCATTATTAAATCCTCCTTCTCATCTTCTAAAGGAACAACATTTACATTAGTCACGCTTTTCCGTTTTATATATCTATAAAAGATTTTACTGTTTGTTTGTATGTTTTGCGCAAGTTTACCTTCGTAATCTGTCTTTTCTTTCTTTATTGCTTTTTTCATCATTCTTTGCTATTGTTTAAAAATGTTCCAATCTTATTTTCCCGCTAACCTTGGCCACCTTATCCGCATTGGTTTTTAATTTGATAATCTCCTTTATTTCCTTGGTTATCCACGGCTGGTTATCCCTTCTCTTACCGCCCTTCTTTTTCACTGGAATATATTTTTGTTGAACACGATGAAAGAGCTCCTTAAAAATCCTCCACTGTACATCAATTGTGCCACCGTTTAGTCTGCGTTTCCAGCCTACTTTAGCCAACTCTGCCCTCATCCCACTGAAGTCCCCTTTGTTTAAGCATTGTACGCTCGTTTCAGACACTACATCCTCATCCTCAAACTGTATTAAAAATTCAACCGTACTGTGATCACTCATTCCGAGAGGGCCTTTAACTAGGAGATCGTTTATTATTCCTGTCTCATTACACAGGACCAGATCTAAGATAGCTTGCTCCCTTATAGGTTCTGTAACATACTGTTCGAAGAAATAATCCCGTCTGCATTCTATGAATTCTTCCTCCAGGCTACCCCGTGCGATTTGATTTGGCCAATCGATATGGAGGTTAAAATCCCCCATGAGTACTGCCGGTCCTGTTTCACATGCCTCCATTATTCCCTTGATTATTGCCCGCCCCACCGTGGTGATTATTTGCGGGCCTATAAACTACGCCCACCAGTGACTTTTTCCCCTTACTATCTCTAATCTCCAACAACAATGATTCAACATTTTGTTCATTAGATCCAATATCGCTCTCACAACTGCCCTGATATCATCCTTTATTAACAGACCTACACCACCTCCTTTCCCTTCTTGTCTATCTTTCCGAATCGTCAGATACCCGTGTATGTTTAATTCTCAGTCTTGGCCACTCTGCAACCATGTTTCTGGAATGGCCACCAAATCATATCCACTTGTAATGATTTTTGCCCTCAACTCATTTACTTTATTTCGAATGCTGCATGCATTTATTAATTTACCTTCCTGGCCATGGGCTGTGAGCTCTTCACTAAAAGTGAACTCCTCGCTGACCACCGAGAGTCCTGCACCACGGACTCCTAACCACCCGAAAACTCGGAACTCTGGGCATCACGAACTAAGAGGGCCTCCCGTAATCAGAGGAACTCCTGACTCAACGAACTCACGACTCGCCGAACTCCCTACTCGCCAAACGCTCAGGCTTTCTTGAAAGATAAGGGAATAAGGGGTTATGGGGATCGGGCAGGGAATTAGAGCTGAATGCATGACCATCTCAACCATGATCGTATTAAATCATGGAGCAGGCTTGAGGGGCTTATGGCCTACTCCTGGTTATATTTCTCATGTTCATATGTTCTTAAGTTCTTATTGGATGGCCTCCAGTCCTCCGAAATCACACCTGTACCCTGTAGCCAGAGAGGGTTGGAAAATAATTGTCAAAATCTCTGTTAATTCCCTTTTGGTTCTCTTAACAGCCAGATACATTACGGCCGGGCCTGGGGATGTATCCATAGAAACAGAAACATAAAAAATAGGTGTAGGAGTAGCCGATTCGGCACTTCGAGTCTGCATCACCATTCAATAAGATCATGGCTGATCAGTCCCTCAGAACCCCTTTGCTGCTTTCTCTCCATATCATATGAGCTCCTGGGCCATAAGGCCATATTAACTCCTTCTTGAATATATCCAATGAACTGGCATCAACAAAACTCTGCGGCAGGAAATTCCACAGGTTATCAACGCTCTGAGTGAATAAGTATCTCCTCATCACAGTCCTAAATGGACTACCGCTTATCTTAAGACTGTGTCTCCTGGTTCTGAACTTCCCCAACATAGAGAACATTCCATCTGCACCTAACGTGTCCCGTCCCGTCAGAATCGTGTGTATTTTTACGAGATCCCCTCTGATCCTTTTGAACTCCAATGCAAAAAAGCCCAGTTGATCCAGTCTCTCATCATATGTCAGTCCTGCCATCCCGGGAATCAGTCTGGTGAACCTTCGCTGCACTCCCTCAACAGCAAGAACGCCCTTCCTCAGATTAGGAGGCCAAAGCTGAATACCATATTCCAGGTGAGGCCTCACCAAGCCCGGTATAGTTGCAGCAAGACATCCCTGTTCAAAAAATCAAATCCTCTCGCTATGAAGGCCAACATACCATTTGTCTTGTTCACCGCCTGCTGCACCTGCATGTCAACTTTCAATGACTGATGTACCATGACAAATTAAATCTCGTTGCACTTCCCCTTTTCCTAATCTGCCACTGTTCAGATAATATTTTGTCTTCGCGTTTCTGTGTCTTCCACTGTGAAGACCGAAGCAAAATAATTGTTTAATGCATCAGCCATTTCCACATTTCCCATTATTAATTCCCCATTCTCATCTTCTAAAGGACCAACATTTACTTTAGTCACTTTTTTCCGGTTTATATATCTGTAAAAGCTTTTACTATCCGTTTTTATGTTTTGCGCAAGTTTACCTTCAGAATCTATCTTTCCTTTTTTCATTGGTTTCTTAGACATTCTTTGCTGTCTTTTAAAATGTTCCCAATCTTCTATTTTCCCACTAACCTTGGCCAACTTAGACGCATTGGAATTTAATTTGATACACTCCTTTATTTCCTTGGTTATCCACGGCTGGTTATCCCTTCTCTTACCGCACTTCATTTCACTGGAATATATTTTTGTTAAGCACTATGAAAGAGCTCCTTAAAAGATCTCCACTGTTCCTGAATTGTGCCACCGTTTAGTCTGTGTTTACAGTCTACTTTAGCCTACTCTGCCCTCATGCGACTCTAGTCCCCTTTGTTTAAGCATAGTACGCTCATTTGAGACACTACTTGCTCACCCTCAATCTGTATTATAAAATCAACCATACTGTGATCACTCATTCCGAGAAGATCTTTTACTCGGAGATCGTTTATTATTCCTGTCTCATTACACAGGTCAGATCTAAGATAGCTGGCTCCTTTGTAAGTTATGTAACATACTGTTCTAAGAAACAATCCCGTATGCATTCTCCGAAATCCTCCTCCAGGCTACCCCGTGCGATTTGATTTGATTTGATTTGACCAATCGATATGAAGGGTAAAATCCCCCATGATTACTGCCGTTCCTTTTTCACATGCCTACATTATTCCCTTGAATATCATACAAAATTACAGCTTGCAAGGAGTCGTTTTTGACCCATGGTATCCGCACCGGCCACAAAATGTCCAGTTTTCGTTCTGTAACCCTGCACCTTACGGCATTTTAAATGAACATCCAAGTACTTTTAAAATTTAGTGAGGGTTTCTCCCTCCACCACTCTTTCAGGCAGTGAGTTGCAGACCCACACATATCTCGTTGCAGAATGTTCCCTTCAAATCCCCTATAATCCTTATATGGATTACTTTTACTTTATGCCCCCTGGTTGTTGGCCCCTCTTCTATGGAAAATAGGCCCTTTTAATCAACACTATCTGGGCCCCTCCTAATTTTATACACTTTAATGCAGTCGCCCATCGGCCACCTCTGTTCCAAGGAAAGCAAAACCAGCCTATGAAATCCTCTCCTCATAGCAAAGTTGCTGCACTCCCGGCAACATCGACGTAAATCTCCTCTGTACCCTCTGCAGCGCAATCTCGTCCTTCCTTCAATGCGGTGAAGAACGACGCGAAGTACTCCAGCTTTGGCCGAAACAGAAGTTTATACATTTCTAGCATAAACCACTTGCTGTTCTGTTCCTTGCCTCTGCCAATAAATGCAACCATTCCGTATGCCTTCTGAAACAACTTATCCAACTGGCCAGCTACCTTCATGGATCTGTGGACATGCAATCCCCGTTCCCTTTGTGCCTCTGAACGTCTCAATGTCCGACCAGTTGATGTGTATTCCCTTTCATTGTTAGCCCTCCACAAAGTCACGATCTCCCACGTCTCTGGATTAAATTCAATTTTTCACTCTTCTGCCCAACTTACAGTTGATTGATATCTTCCTGCAGTCTCCAGCTTACTTCGACATTATCAACCACTCTGTCTGTTTTGGTATCAACTGAAAAAAACGTATTTATATCCCCTATATTCAAGTTTAGATCATTGATAAATACAATAAGAAGCAAAGGACCGAGCACTGAAAACTGAGGAACCCCACTGGAAACATCCTTCAAGTCACAGAAACACCATTAAGATATTACCCTTTGCTTTCTGCGTCTGAGCGAAATTTGGATCCAATTTGCCACTCCGTCCTTGGTATCATGGGCTTTTACTTTCATGACCAGTCTGCTATGTGGGACATTAGCGAAAGCATTAATAAAGTTCCTATAGACTACATCATCCGCACTGCTTCATCGACCCACCTGGTGACCTCCTCCAAAAATGCAATTAAGTTAATCTAACGCGACCATTCATTCACAAAAAGTGGTGATTGTCCTGACTAACCAGCGCCTCTTAAAACATTTTGGGCACTGTGCTGTAGTGTTCTGCTACAAAATGTTTATTGCTGGTACCAATACATGAAACTGGGGATCGAGTGAGATAGACTGTGGAGCAAGGGACTTGTTATTGTGAAAAAGCAAAGATAATATACATTCTGGAAGAATAACATCGAAAAGAAATGTGACGCCAACATCCAGAAAGAAGATTAAATGCTGAGTGCCTTTCAGCAAAAAATTCCTTTCCCAAACATTATCTGACCGAAACTTCACGAAACAAAAATTATGCATTTTAAAGTCATTAAACCCGAATTTTCGCGCACCCGAATCTTCTGATCAGATGCCTCTAGTTCTGCCGACTGAATCCATGTCCCTTTGCAATATTCTGCTTCCATGCACGCGATTAAATGTGCCAACTCGTTACATAATCACAGAATAAGGGAATGTTTACAGCACGGAAGTGGGCCATTCGGCTCGTCGAGCCCATTCCAACTCTCAACTCGTCCCACACCTCGGTCATTTACCCGCAGCTGTGCAATTTTATTCCTTCGGATACTTATCCAACTCCATTTTGAAAGATAAGATTGTGTCTGCCACCACCGCCATTTGAAGCAGTGTATTCAAGATTCTAACAACTTGCTGAGGAATGGCCACTCCTGTTCCTATTTATAAAGATGGAGAAATACGGGATCTATTCTTGCCACACTCACCACATTGCTAAATATAGCACAGTGATTCTGCTCTCGCAACGCAAGCTCTGAAGTGTAGTCCATTTGTTGAGGTTGAAGCTCTGGTGATGTTCTCAACACTGCATCTGCCACTGCGTTTCCGTAGTGCAGTGGTTATCACGTTCGACTCACACACCAATAGTTCCTGGTTCGAAACCGGACAGAAACATTTTGCAAAGGTGTTCAATTGATGATTAGAAAATAATTAATAATTCATATTAGTGGTTCAATATTATCAGAGTGCAGTGTCTCACGACGCTCTTGCATTTGCTGATTTCTCTGCACAGTTCTCTGCAAACTCAAACTCTGCACAGTGTCCCTCACTCCCTCCCGTTTCCAGCCCCATCGGTGGAGAAACCCCACCTCAAAGATGCAAATTTCGAGGCATTCAGTTCAGCTGTGAGAGATTATTAAAGGATCCTGCCGCGCTGCTTCGCTTCACAACAGAAAATCAAAGACACAAACAGACCCATCGACTAATCGCTCTTCCCGAGCTCCAGAGTGAATGAGGGCGGGATAATCCCCAACATTCCTGTCCCGCATTCTCCAATCAGCCACTGCCAGTGGAAAACGGCAAATGCAGCATCAAACAGTGGTTTACCGCCCTTCACTCGGCTACAAAATGCCGCGTTTCGAGGCAAAGCTCTCCGTACACCGAACAATAGCTTCATAAGACTCTTAATCTCAGGTTCCTTTGTTCGAGCCCCAGCTTGCACGAACATTTTTTTACTGGAAACACCATTAATTAGCCGATCGCCTTGTTTTGCATCATGAAAGTAATGCTAACCGATAATTACATAATCATAGAAGTTCATAGCATAGAAGGATTCATTTTTGGCACATCGTATCCGCACCGGCCAACAAATGTCCAGTTTTAGGTGTGCAACCCTGCACATTACAGCAATTGAAGTGCATATCCAAGTACTTTTTAAATGGGTTGAGAGTTTCTGCCTCCACCACACTTTCAGGCAGCGAGTTCAAGACCCCCACAAACATCAGGATAAAGAATGTATCCTTCAAATGCCCTTTAACCCTTATACTTATTATTTTTAATTTATGCCTCCTGGTCGTTCACCCCTCTACTATGGGAACAAGGCCCTTTTAATCAACAACATATAGGCCCCTCCAATATTAAACATCTTAATGCTGTCGCCCATCAACCTTCTCTGTTCCAAGGAAAACAAACCCAGCCTATACAATCTGTCCTCATAGCAAAGTTGCTCCACTCCGGGCAACAGCTGCGGAAATCTCCTCTATACCCTCTCCTGCGCAATCACATCCTTCTTTCAATGCGCTGGCCAGAACTGCAAGCAGTGGTTTAACCATAAATTTTTATATTTCAAGCATAACCCACTTGATTCCATGGATCGATTCCATATGCCTTCTCAATCAATTTTTCCAACTGGCCACATACATTCAGGGATCTGCGGACATGCAATCCCAGTTCCGTTTGTTCCTCTGCACTTCCCAATGTCCTACCAGTTGAAGTTTAATCCCTTTCCATGTTAGCCCTCCACAAATGCGCGATCTCACACGACTCTGGATTAAATTCTATTTGCCACTGTTCTGCTCACCTAACAGTTGATTGAAATCTTCCTGCAGTCTCCAGCTTTCTTCTTCATTATCGACCACACTGCCTATTTTACTATCACCTGAAAACTGCTTAATCATAACCCCTATATTCAAGTTACGTCATTCATAAATGGGTCGGTCAGGATATGTGTGATTGCATGGCCACCATCAATCGGGTGTCAATCCAAGACCAGTACCCGCGAACGAGAGCGAAGCTATCCGGTGGAAGATTTTTTTCAAGATTGGACCTGACCTCAGCTGACATGACCTCGGAGCTGGCGAGTGATTCGAAGAAGCTGACCACCATCACTACAAGAAAATAAGTTGTTTGACGATAACAGATGTCCGTTTGGGATTCGCTCGGCAGCCGGGATCTTTCAACGAAATATGGAAAGCCTCCTCAAGTCGATTTGAAGGACAGTGCTTTTTCAGGACGATATGCTCATCTCCGGTTGTGATACTGAAGAACAGCTCCGCAACCTGGAGGAGGTGCTTCGCAGACTGGACCGGGTAGGTCTGCGACTGAAAACTGTGAAGTGCGTCGTCCAAGCTCCAGAGGTAGAGTTCCTGGCGATGAGGGTAGCAGCGGACGGGATCAGACCTGCTGCATTCAAAACGCAAGCGATCCAGAGAACTCCTAGAACCCGTAATTCGACGGAGCTGCGTTCGTTCTGGGGCTCCTAAACGATTTTGGTAAATTTTTTGCCAGATTGAGCATGCTGTTCGAGCCGCTACACGTGCTCCTACGCAAAGTTCGCGATTTGGTCTGGGATGACAGCAAGGAAAGGAGTTTTGAGAGAGCACGAAATTTGTTTTGTTCCAACAATCTGTTAACGCGATATGACCCATGTAAGAAACTCGTTTTTACGTGAGATGCGTGGTGCTATGGGGTCAGGTGTGTGTTGCAGCATGTTAATGCCAATTCTCAGTTACCGCCGTTAGCCTATGCCTCCAGAAATCTATCCCAGGCAGAACGGGATACGGGATGGTAGAAAAGCAAGTCCTTCCATGTGTATAAGCTGTAAAAAAATGCACAAGTACCTGTTTGGCAACAAATCTGCGCTGGGGACAGATCACACACCCCTCATGTCCCTTTTGGCCGACAGCAAGGCCATAAATGCAAAAGCATCAGCTCGCATACAGCAGTTGGCATTCATATTAGCTGCCTATGATTTTAGAATCCGGCACATACTTGGCACTGAAAACTGCGCCGAAGCAGTCAGTAGGCACCCACCAATCACTACCGATGGGGCAACCGAGCAAGCTGCTGAGATGGTCATGGCTTTTGAAGCTTTCGAAAGAGAAGACTCTGCTGTGACAGCCCGTCAGATAAACGTCTGGACTAACAGAGACCGGCTACTGTCTTGAGTCAAGAAATATGTCCTGAATGGGGAATTGGCAGCCACGTATGAGACATGCTCTGAGGAATTCAAACCATTTCACAAGCGCGAGGATGAACTCTCGATTCAGGCCGATTGCCTACTATGGCCAGAGAGATGTTCATCAGAAAACTCCACAAAGAGCACCCGGGCATTGTGAAGATGAAGACAATTGCCAGGTCACACGTTTTGTTTCCAGGGATAGATGCAGACCTGGAACTTTGTGTTCGCAGGTGCAGCACGTGTGCCCAGCTGGACTATGCGACCAGGGAAGCACCCCATCGCCCCTGGTCCTGGCCTGCCAAGCCATGGTCACGCATCATTGTGGACGACACAGGTCCTTTCTTAGGAAAAATGTTATTATTTGTAGTAGACGGCTACTCCAAATGGATCGAGTGAAACATTGTCAATTCAAGCACATCCTCTGCGACCGTAGAAAGTCTGCAAGCAATATTCGCTGCCCATGATCTACCAGACGTCTTGGTCAGCGAGAATGGCCCATGCTTTACAAGCACTGAATTCGAAGACTTCATGGCAGGGAATGGTATCAGATATGTCAGAATGGCACCGTTGAAGCCGGCTTCATTCGGTCAGGCGGAACGAGCAGTTCAGATAATAATAGAGTGGATGCTCTGAATCAAAGGGGGTTTCCTGCAAAGCCGCTGATGACGCCTCCTGTTGACCAAAAGATACCGACCACACTCGCTCACAATGGTCCCACCCGCAGAGCTGAAAAGGAAAAGGAGGCTCAAAACTAGGTTATCGGTTATACACCCCACCATGATAGAAATGTATGAGAACAGGCGCCATTCACAATGTGACGAGCTCAACAGGAATGCGAAGGCGCGATGTATCGATGTCAATAACCCTGTCTTTGTCCTCAACTACGCTGCAGGGCCTAAATGGCTTGCAGGCACTGTGATTGCCAAAGAGGGGACCATGATTCTGGTCGTAAAATTTACTAATGGAAAAATCAGCTGCAAACACGTGGATCAAATAAAAAGGAGTTTCACCAACACTATTCAAGAAGCAGAGGAAGAATACGATGCAGAGTTCAATCCACCACAGGTGACCGAACACCGGAATCAAGAGGAGGAAAGCACAGACATTGTTGGCAGTCCAGACAGGCCTGAGGCACCGCAAACAGCCGACAATCAGGCCAGCGCCCAACAACCGGAGCCCCAAGTCAGGCACTCTACAAGGAAACGTAAACCACGAGAGAGACTTAACCTGTGATCCCAATAAGATTTGGCGGGGGAAAGGGGGGGCGAGGGGGGGAGGTGATGTCATGTATTTAACTGTCATTGTAACCCATGTACAAACTGACCTAAGTTGCAAACTGTGAGAACATTGACCACAAGTTGGGGAACTTGTGGGAGACACTCCTATCCTACACTTTCAGTTAAAAAGGGCAAGCTCCACCCACCTTCATCACTTCAGTGCTTGCCAATAAAGTATGGGCCTCGTATGCATTTATACTATATAGTAAGGACATATTATTGGCGACGAGAAACTGGGATTTAAACCACGCGAGCATGGCCACTATCAGCACAGACGAGAGGTACGGTGTTGATGATGATTGGGACGATTTTATTGAGAGACTACAGCAAAGTAAGGATATATTAATATCGCTCGCGGTAATGCCCAATTTAAAAAATGCAGATTAGGGGCTTTGAAATTGTACCACATTCCGGCGTTCTGAAAGCTTATTCTAACCATCCACACCGGAAATAATGACAATTTTTGGTTCATCTCATCTAAAGCAGAAAATCCAGCCCATAATCTCAGAAAAATGGGCCGCCCATTTAAAACTGAGATGATGAGGAAGTTATTCTCTCAGGGAGTTTTAAATCTGTGGAAGTATCTGTCCCAGAGAGCTGCGGAGGCTGGATCATTGAATAAATTTAAGGCAGAGATGACAGATTTTTGAGCAATAAGGCAATAAAGGGTTATGGGGAGTGGGCATGGAAGTAGAGCTGATTCGATTATCAGATCAGCCATGAGCCGATTGAATGGTGGAGCATGTTCGAGGGGCCAGGTCGCCTCCTATAGCAACTTGTTGTTGTTTTCCTGCCAAAAAACCACACTTATCAATTTTACATGTTAAATTTAAACTGCCATCTGTTTGCTCTTCTCAATCAGAGTTAGGGTATTGTTGTAAGCAAAAGGATTGAATTTGGACAGAAACGCCACCCGCGAATTGTATGATCAGGTTAGAGACTTCTTCGAAGTTCTCTGGCTCTCCAGCCTGAATACATTTCATGAGAGTCAAGACCCAATCAAATCTTCTGGTGGCTCAGGACCTGTTTTAGGCAGCAATGATATTGTAATCTTTCAATGCAAAATATATATCAGTTAACAGGGTAATGAGTTAACTTTACGTGCAGGAATGAGTGTCAGTTGGACGGTTTAAATGATTGTCCATTTTTACGGATGATCAGCCACGATCGTAGTTTATAGCGGAGCAGGCTCGAAGGGCTGAACGACCTACTCCTGCACCTATTTTATAATTTCTAATGAGCAACAGTCAGTCTGTTCCCTCCTGAATTCTAGTACTATCGTCCATTGGATACACCATTTCCTAGTCTCGTATCATCTACAAAGGTTAAAATGATGCAGTTTATACCCAACTCTAGTTCACGGATATATATCAAACAGAGCAGCCCTCCAATCCAGACCCCTTGGGGAGACAGCAGTAGAGCTCGCGCCAGTCTGAACAACAACCAATCACCATTGCTCTCTTTTATTTGTCAATTCGACAATGACATTACCATACTGCCCTGTCCCTTTAATTTCATGGGTTAGAATTTTATCAACAAGTTAATTAAGTGTCTGTTTGTCAAAGGCCTTTCAACAGTCCTTATACACATCATCAAAAACTTAATATTTCTATATACATCTAGATTCCTACCAAATTGTATCACCTCGCATTCATCTTGAAATTCACTTCCCACTTCAATGCACAGTCTAAATGTCTCCGAGTGTTTATTGTGAGATGAACTTTCGAGAATTGCGTCTTAAATATTTGAAGCAATGTATCAAACAAAATACTGAATAAAACAATTGGTAATGCAATAAACAGCCATTTATCTGCGTGAGATTTTGGAATTAATAAGGAAACCAAACGGTTTATTGCTATGCGGTGAAGATGTTATTTATTTCATCTAACAGGGCCACTGCACTGATTCCATAAACGTCACTTTGTGTCTTCACATCTCTAATTATGCACCCAATATTCTTAGACCGTCCCCAATCAACCAATAGCCTCAGTTCATCCCCATCCCACCCAATGTCCTCAGCTCCTGCCCAACCTACCCAATATCCTCAGCCCCTCCACAGCCCTCCCAATATCCTCAGACGCTTCCTACCCCACCCAATATCCTCAGCTCCTCCTCATCCCACCCAATATCCTCATACCCTCCCCACCCCACCCAATATCCTGAGACCTTCCTCACCCCACCCAATATCCTCAGCTCCTCCACACTCCACCCAATATCCGCAGACCATCACCACACCATCGAATATCCTTGCGCCCTCCAGACCCCACCCAATACCCTCAGACCCTCCCCGCCCCACCCAATATCCTGAGAACCTCCTCACCACACCCAATATCCTCAGACCCTCCGCACCCCACCCAATATCCTCCGCTCCACCCCACACCACCCAATATCCTCAGACCCTCCCCATCCCACCCAATATCTTCAGACCCTCAACACAGCACCCAATTTCCTCAGACCCTCCCCACACCACCCAATATCGTCAGCTCTTCCCCACCACACCCAATATCCTCAGACCCTTCACATCACACCCAATATCCTCAGCTCTACCCCACACAACCCAATATCGGCAGAACGTCCACACTCCACCCAAAATCCTCAGACCCTCCCCTCCCCACCCAATATCCTCTGGCCCTCCCCACCTCACGCAATATCCTCAGACGCTCCTTACACTACCCAATCTCCTCAGCTCCTCCCAAATTCACACAATATCCTCAGATCATCCCCACCATACCCAATATCCTCAGATACTCCTCACACCAGCCAATTACGTCAGCTCCTCAACACCCCACACAATATCCTCAGACCCTCCACACCCCACACAATATCCTCAGACCCTCCCCACCCCACACAATATCCCCCGCTCCTCCCCAAAAATGTTGCCTCCAATTGTTTGTATTGTGCGCGTCAGAAACTACTTTAAGTGTGAACCTTTAACCCTGGGAAAAGTTTACAACAACAATATTTACAACAACTTTTACATCAACGACAGCAGCATCAACCACTTATAAGAAAATAAGAACATAAGAACATAAGAATTAGGAACAGGAGTAGGCCATCTAGCCCCTCGAGACTGCTCCGCCATTCAACAAGATCATGGCTGATATGGCCGTGGTGTCAGCTCCACTTACCCGCCCGCTCTCCGTTGAAATCGTATGTAGAGTTATGCCATATTGGCAGCCCACCGTCTCAGATCATTAGACAATCAGAAAAAGTTCGATATAGGGGTTACATAACTTCTCTTCTGTTTAATTATAATCCTCTATAAATGATCTCCAGTGCTTCATTTGCACGTGTATGGCCTGATTATCCTCCATTGCTACGTTTAATGTCTTTTGTATCTGTACCCAGAGATCCCTTTGCATTTCAATCCCATTTGTACCATTACTTTCCAAGTGTAGGTTGGGTATTTATCTCTCCTACTAAAATGCTCCAACTCACACTGATCCATATTGAAAATCGTTTGATATTTACATCAATATTATGCACGTTGGTTGCGATAGAATTAATTAAATATTTTTTATTCGTCATGTACAAAATCTATTGATGTGATCACAAATGAGTGGGATATAAATGTACTGCATAAGAATGCAATACGACGACTTAACCATCACTCAATTACGCGGTTATGCATCGACAAACAGTCCAAAAGTGCAAAGTGAGCTGAAAGAGGCATATATTTTCGTGCAATTAGTCTTAATTTTAAAGTTGTCAACTTATTAGCCGCATCTCTCATATGACCAGAACAAATGCAGCACAAGCAGCAGGAACAGTGACTTTCCTAGGATGCTGATATCCTGTATGTCCACATAAGCAATTAGAATATTAATCATAAAAAAATCAGCCAAGCAGAACATAACATTGCCGTAATGCTTTAGTTAATGGTTAAAAAAGATTGAACAAAATAAACCGCAATCTCCAACTGCAGTCACTTCCATTAATACAGGTTGTCTCCTTGTTCCAGCATCACCCCATGTAACATGTCGGAAATAAGACACTTATGCACAAGTGCAGAAAAACACATTCAAAATGTGCGTCACCGAATTAAAAACAAAACGGAGGGAAAGCTATGATTTAACAGAAATATACATTCATCTTTATTCCTGGATAGGAAAACCAGTCTGACTTGGATATGTCTACTAATATGGTGAATTAAAGTTGTTAAAATACAAATTTTACTTCCAATGTTTTTCTCTCAAACACTCGGCAATATATTAATCCCTGCTCTTATTACCAAAAGTGTGGAATTATTTTACGTACTTCCCAATTCTAATGTCCGAAACAAAATTAATTGTACTCTCAATTTTTATTCTCCTACTTCAAACACATGTACCAAATCGAAATTATACGTTGTCTGTTTAATCAAAGTATTTTCTGTGTCGTTTTCAAAAAACAAATAGTGCTTTCTTCTAAAATCGCTTCCTGCTATTTTATACATCATTACATTACGCTTGTTTCACTTTAACATTCCATAAAACGTTTAGGAGGAAATCTACGTTTAAATTTTTCCTGAGACTTGTTTGGACTGTAGCACGACAGACAAAATAAAATAGTTCTCAATAGTAAAAAATAGTGGATGCTGGAATTTGAAACTCAAACAGAAAATGCTGGAAATACTCAGAAGCTCAGGCAGATTCTGTGGAGAGAAAAACTAAGTTAGCCATTTAGGTCTGTGAGCTTTCGGTCAGAACTGGAAAAGTGAAAGATGTAACAGTTTTTAACCATGTTCAGAGGCAGGATTTAACCTCGCCTGCCTTACATCAAAACACAGATCTTTCCTTTTGTTCTTTCCCTTCCTCCCGACTTTTTCTGCCCCTGCATCTGGTTTAAGTCTGTTACATCTCTATCATTTTTCATTTCTGATGTAAGTTGACAGACCTGAAACATTAACTCTGTTTCTCTCTCCACAGTAGTTCCTGCAATTTTTTTTTAATGTTATATACAATTAAATTTTTTGTGTTTTTACCTCTTTTTTTCTTCTCTCCAAACGTCTTAATGATACTTATTAACGTCAATAAAAAGTAACGTGCAACTCCGACATCTCCACCGCTGCCCTCCCCTCCTCAACAGCATGGGGAGCGTGTTTGTGCAAAGCTGCTCACTTTATTCAATCGCTCCAAATCAAATATTGAACGCCTTCATTTTTAATCGTGTTAAGCAACTCGGAGCCTCTTTAGAAGTGTCTGGATTCAAGACCAGGTTGGGACTTGTTTAGAGGAGGCGAAAACTGATTTTTGCCTGTTTCGTCCGAAATCATCTTCGAAACTTAGAAGGTAACGTGTTTTCAACACTCCTGTTTTGTGAAAGTTTCATAAAAAATCGTTAAACTGTTTCTAGTCTCATTGTAGCATTCTGAGAATAATTTGCTCCGAGTTTCTCTTTCCTCCTTCAAAGCTGTCGTTAAGCACTCAACAAGAATAATAAAATAAACGGATTCCAAACGGAGCTCAAATAAGAAGGTGAAGAAAGTGGTGAATCTTCCTAAGAAGGCGGTGAACTTATCAACCCTCAGATTTGGCGATGAATTGGCATCAGTTTTGTAGAAGTTGTTTTCTCTTTGCCTGCTGCCGTTCCCTCCGTCTCTCACAGACTCTGATGTAAAAACGGGCCCACAAACCTTATCTTGTCTCTCATGACATGATTTGAATAACCAGGAGAAATACTTTCAAAAAGGGACCAAAATCTCGGAAAATGTAACTGGAACTGAGCTCGGCACTCTTTAAGCCGACGGATTGTTGTCTTTAGCCACCTCCCAGCGGCCACAGAACATGTGCTGCTCCTCCACCTGTGTTGTTCCGGATGAGCAGAAATTTATCCAATTGAAGATTGGGAAGACCGAATCATTATTTTCGGACCCCGCCACAAACTCCGTTCCCTAGTGACTTACTCCATGCCTTTCCCCATCTACGGTCTGAGACTGAACACGGCAGTTCGCAAACTTGCTGTTACATTTGACCGTGAAATTAACTTTCGACCACATATCCGCTGCTAACTAAGACCGCCTATATCCAGCTCCCTAAAAACGCCCATCTCCGCCCCTTGTCTCAGCTCGTCCGCTGCTGAAATTCGTGGTGCTGTCCTCCGTTTCCTGGAGACATCACTATTTCAACAGTCTCCTGGTTGGCCTCCCACATTCTGCCCTGCGCATGCTAGAGGTGATCCGAAACCCGGATACCCATGATCTAACTCCCACCAAATTCCTGTCACCCATTACACCTGTGCTCTCTGAACTACATTGGTTCCTGGTTAAACAACGCCTCGCTTTCAAAATCCTCATCCTTGCTTTAAAGTCCCTCCATTGCCCTTACATCCTCTCTACTATGTAACCTCCCCCACCACTAAACCCTAGATATGTCTTCAATCCATTAATTCTGCCCTCTTGAGCAGCCCTGATAATAATCGCTCCGCCATTGGTGGGCGAGCCTTATGTTGCCGAGACCCCAAGCTCTGGAATTTGTCCCTAATCCTCTCCACCTCCCAACATCTTTTTCCCCTTCAAGATGTTCCTTATAACTTTCTTCTTTCAACAACGTGTTGATCACTTGCACTAAATGCTACTTGTGCGGTTCAGTGTCAAGTTTGTTTTGTCTCATTGTACACCTGTGGAGCCCGTTGGGACGTTTCGCCACGTTAAAGGCTCTATATACTTTAAATTGTTGTTGTGGTTCCAAAATGCGACCGATGTGCAGTCCCTGGGAACGGACTAGACAAACCTCAGTCTCACCCGTCTTATGCTCTCTTTCCCGCTCTTTTCCTGCCTATCTCTCTCTCTCGATTTCTGTTTGACGCTGTATCTCACTCCCCATGAATTGTCTCTCAATCTCTCCCATTTACTCGCCTCAATCTCATTCTCTTCCACTCTATCTCGCTCCCCACTCACGATTTGCCCCAGCCTCACTATCCAACATTTTCTCTCTCCAATACTCTCCCACAACTGCACCTGATGTTCTAGGGCCTAAAGCGTTCAGTGTGCCGACGCACTTTATAAGATAACCGTCTTACAAGCCATGATTCGCAGCACAGTACCTGCATTCTGCTGCTCTTCACATACTCAGTGATTCAGGGATCCAGCCTATAGCGGTTTCCAGGTAACTGGCTCCATAATGGGCTCAGCCCGCTCGCACCGAAGTTTGCACCAGCAGATCTGAGGAACGAACCTGTGGAATATGATTGTAACGAGTGCCTGCATGTTGAATCCTGTGCCAGCCAGAGTACGTGACATGCAACCCTGATGTGGGGAAGCATCGAGATAAACACACAACTGCACAGCTTTGGAGAAACATGTGTAATACTCTTCCAGATACATCAGTGACCTCACTCATACTGTGACTACTCATCACTCACCTCACAGTACTGTCACTACCCATCCATATACATCACTGACCTCACTCATACTGTCACTACCCATCGAGATAAATCAATGACCTCACTCATACATTCACTCCCATGCAGGTAAATCACTGACCTCACTCATCCTGTCACGACCCATCCAGGTACATCATTGACGTCACTAATACTGTCACGGCCCATCCAGATTTATTACTGTCCTCACTCATACTGTCTCTACCCATCCCGATACAACATTGACCACACTCATTCTGTCACGACACATCAAGATACATCACTGGGCTCATTCATACTGTTATTGCCAATCCACATACATCACTGACCTCACTACTACAATCAGTACCCTTCCAGATACATCACTGACCTCACTCATACTGCTACTGCCCATCCAGATACAAAGAAACACAAAACCATGGAAATTAGGTGCAGGAGTAGGCAATTCGTCACTTCAAGACTGCACCAGGATTCAATATGATGATGGCTGAACATGCAAGTTCAACATCCCATTCCTGCTTTCTCTCCATACCCGTTAATCCCTGCATCCGTAAGGGCCACATCAAACATCCTTTTGAATATATCTAACGAACTAGCCTCCACAAATGTCAGTGGTAGAAAATTACACAGGTTCAATATTCTCTGAGAGAAGAGGTTTCTCCTCATCTCGGTCCTAATTTGCTCACCCCTTATGCTTAGACTGTGGCCTCTGGTTCTGGAGTACCCCAACATCGGAGACATTTTTCCTGCATCTATCCTGTGCAATCCTCTCAGAATTGTATATGTTTCGATGAGATCCGCACTCATTCTCCGAAATTCCAATGAATGCAAGCCTCGTCGATACAGTCTTTCTTCATATGTCAGTCCTGCCATCCTGGGGACCAGATTGGTGAAGCTTCGCTGCACTCCCTCAATAGCAAGAATGTCCTTCCTCGGATTAAGAGACCAAAACTGCACACAATTTTCAACGTGCGGCCTCACCAATGCCATGAACAACTGCGTAAGACGTCCTTGATCCTGTACACTAATCGGCTCGCTATAAAGGCCAACATAGCTTTTACCTTCTTCACAGCCTCCTGTACCTGCAGGCTAACTTTCAATGGTTGATGTACCACAAAACCCTGGTCTCGTTGCTCCAACTTTTTCAAAATCTGTCAAGATTCAAAAAGTGTTCTTCCTTTCTGTTTTTGCCACCAAAATGGATAACCTCAAATTTATCTACATTAAACTGCACCTGCCACGCATTTGACCATTCACATAACCTGTCCACGTCATCGTGCAGCCTCTTAGCATCTCCTCGCAACTCACACTGCCATCCAACTTAGTATAATCTGCAAACTTGAAGACATTACATTCAATTCCTTCGATTAAGTCAATGTATATATTGTAAATAGCTGGGGTCCCAGCACTGAACATTGTCGTACCACACTACTCAGTGCATGCCATTTTAAATTGGTATTATTAATTAATATTATAAATTTACCTGTTCAGTCCCTCTGTTGGTCCCTGATTATTTCTAAATAATCATCCGACCACATACATGTTCTGAGCCATCTGCTGGAAAACGTGTACAAATCCATTTCCTTTGGATTGCTCGCAATTTCATCTTTTACCAGAATCTTTGCAGGCTACCCCTGTCAATTTCCGTTGGATTAGTGGCAAGCTACTTATATTTGTTTTTGTACATACAGAGCATCAGCTTGAGGGATTTAATTGTTTCACTAACGTGTTCCAAAGTCCCTATGTTTCCTACAATACATGGGCTGTTGGCTGTTCGGCCAGAACCACGCAATTGCATATCCCTCGGATCTTACACATCAGATATTGTTGGATAACGATACATATCCCTACCGGTACCAATATTACCACAATTCGGTGCCAAATTAATTTGAGGACCGCGTAGGCCTTAGGTGACAAGCCCTTAAAAATGTACCATCAGTGTTAAACCGTGAGGTCACTTAGTTCCTCCGTCACGCGGATCAGTTCTTGTTTTGTGTAATTCATTACGATCTTTTGTCTGAGTAACCGTTCCCTTTCTTCTCCCAGGTACTTTGTCATCTGAACGTGTTTTTCGATAAAGGCCCTTAACTTCCGCAAGTTCAGCACCGGAGGTAGAAGGATAATCCTCTGGTGCTCGTACGTTGTGCCATGTTTTTCCATTGTCGCGCTAGGTCGGACTTGGTCGTTTTAACGTCGATGATGACATATATTTTTTCCAGCATTCATTTACCAGGGGTTACAATCCATCCGCGTTCAAATATACCGCGTGGGTATTGGGTACACATATGTGGTTTTGTCTGATTTCATGTATTACGATATCATTTAAGGGTTGCAGCCGCTATTCACAAGCCCCTGTTGTGCCTTCAATGCTGCATGGTTCCACATCTGGAGCATTTAGCGGGTATATTTGTCCTAGTGGTCACCGGGTGCACTGCCACTATACATTAAAACAGACGGGGGTTGTTTAGTGTTAAGTGGTTTTACCTGTGTCCAGTATTTCCATATAATCCTAGTGGGCTCTGTGTACAAACACAAGTATCGCTCATTATGAGTACCGAGTATGGTCCCATTCTTCGGAGCGCCATTCCCCTTCACAACCCTGTCACATTTATCATGAAATGTTCTCCTATTTAGGTAGCGTAACGAGTCTCACTCTCTCATTTTGAATTTCTAGTTCTCTTATCTGCTCTTTTCTCCTAACTTATTTATTCATAGCATACACCTCCTGGTTTAGATGGACCAAGTACTCCTTTAGCATTACCTGAATTGGTCCTGCTTCACCTGCCCCTGCATCTCAGGCATTTGGTGTCTCATAGCCCTTCCAATCGTCAGCTCCTATGGTGTTGTCCCGTGGTTCGCCCTCGGGTGCGTATGAGCCGCATTAACATTTCTGCAAGCAGCCCGGTGCATCCGTTACCTATCTCCTGCATTGCTTTGGACAGGGCCGTGTTTAAGGTCTTATTCATTCTTGCCACCATTACCGAACTTTGGGGATGATATGGTATGTGGTACCTCTGTTTGATTCGCAGCTGTGCACATGTTTCTTCCATTAATTTGCCCGTGAAATGTGTCTCATTGTCTGAATCTATCTGTAGGGATACTTCCCACCGAGGTATCACCTCGCTAGCCAGGATCCGTGCTACCATTCGAGCAGAGCAGTCCCTGGTAGCGTAGGCTTCCACCCATCGTGTGGACTGGTCTATAACTACCAGGCACTAACTTTTGCCAGTATCCTATCGCAAGGGGCTGGTGAAGTCGATCTGTAAATTCTCCCAAGGTCCGTCTGGCCTTGGCTCATGTCCCATTCGTACCTTGCATCCCCTGCCTACGTTTTGTTGGGCACAAATAATGCACTTTTGGCAAAATTTATTTACATCCTTCCACATTGCTGGCCACCACGAGTACTGCGAGAGCAAGTACAGCATGTTGCTTCTCTGGATATGTGTTATCCCGTGATATAATTTTCGTAGTTGTTGCCCACAACATTGTGGTACCACAACTTGCTTATGGGGATCCCATATTCATATTTCACATTTTGCTGGACTCCTTTCACGTCTTTCTTCCTGATCGACACTCTGGTGGACTGATACCATATTTATGTCAGTATGAACACTGTTGACATTACTGGTTTAATTTCAGCCTTAAATGCTGGCTTTGGCTTCCGTTCACCTGCCGCTCGTTTGGCTCCGAGGTCGGCGAACCTATTCCCGACGATGGTTAGGTCTTGCGGGAGCTTTTGCCCCTTACTAGTTAGTTCTGTGTGTGCTTTTATCTTTATTGCCGCTGCTCACCATGGTACTTTTGCTGCTTTCACTTGACTTTTTACGAGCTTTCCATGTTTTACCACATCGCCAGCCGATGTCACAAACCCTCGTCGTGACCAGGCTGTTATATAGTGCTGAACCACCCCGAAAACTTATTGATCTTCTGTAAACTTGTTTACTCCCTTTCATTTAGCTGACTCGAGAGCCTTTATACCAGTACTGCCACCTGAGCGGACTTGTCTCCTGGGAGTTTTTTACCATTATTTCCTCTCGCTCCTGTGTTACCCTGCCCACCCAGTATGGGTTTCTCCATCAATGTATTTTCTGGATTCATCAGGATTGTCCAATGGCTCTTCCTTTACCCCGCTCTCTGTTTCCTCCTCTACTTGTTCCTGAGAGCTAAGTTCCTCTCCTTCTGTCGGCGAGGTTAACTCCATTATGCTTTTTTACTATTACTGACTTGCCTTTGGACATGAATACCGCCAACCACTAAGCTTTTCGGCTGTCCGAGATCGACCGCAGCTTTGCAGTTTTTAGTACTTAGTAGTTCTGCCAGGGAATGTTGTGGGTGCAAAATGATCTGTCCCATCATCATTACTGGTTTACTTACTTTGACCATCCAAGTCGCACAGGTCAAGGCGGACACACATCGGGGCATTCCACTAACCACATGGACTTTCTTCGTCGAGTAGTAGGATATACGTCTCTGTTGGCTCCCATGTTCCTGCATTACCACGGCGGAATAGCGTCCATCATTCTGATTACAATGGAGTTGGAAAGGTTTATTGGGATCTGGCAATCCTAGGGCGGGGGACGACATCAGATCTCTTTTTATTCACCGTATGCTTCTTACTGCTCCGGTCCGCAATCTGTCTGACGTACGGGTCCATGTAATTAATTGCTGTATGGGTTCAGCTATTGTTGTGTATCGAGGTATAACATTCCGACGATAGTTAAAAAGTCCTAATACGTTCCTTACTCCACTGAAATTCTGGGGCTTAGGCATGTCCCATATTGCCATCCGTCTTTCCTCTGTCATGTATTTTTTGCACTGACTGATCCAATGTCCAAGGTACCGCACTGTAGTCTGGGCCACCTGCGCCCATATGGGTGATGCCTTGAACCCACCTGCACGCACACAGACACTCACACACACAGTTACACACAGATACTCACTGACACACAGTCACGCACACAGCCACTCATTCACTCACACACAGACACAATCTCACAGACAAACACATATCCAGACACACAATTACACACATACACACACTCACACACTTTCCCAGACACAGTTACAAACGCACACTCACATGCAGACACTCACTCACACACACACTCTCACACACACATTTACACACATACAATTACACACTCAAAGACATACACACACATACACAGACACACACTTACAAACTAACACATTCCCAAAATCACGCACTTACTCACCCGCACACCCAGCACAGATTTATATGCTCACTTTCTTACAAACTCACGCACTTAGACACACATATATTCAAAGATTACATACTCACACACTTACCCAGATACACACTCAAGCACACACATGCGCACACATAGACACTCGCACACACTTACATATTCGCATACTCAAACAGTTACTCACTCAAAGACTTACCCAGGAACACACGTGCATAATTACACATTTATACAATAATACAGTCAGAGACTTACACACTCGTACGTTTAGCCAGACACATAATTACCCACTCATACACTTACACTAAGAAAATTACACATTCACACTCTTACCCAGACACACACTCACACATGAACTAATTTACTTAGCCAGGCACGCTCTTACACGCTCACATGCTTACGCACTCATGCACTCACAGATGTAAGCATGCACACACTTACCTAGACACGCACTTACACACTCTCGCATACTCACACTCATAGATTAAACACTCACAGACTCACACACTTACACAGACACACATTCACACACTTACACACTCCAGACTTACACAGTCACACACACGCTTAGACAGGCACACAATAATACACTCACACATACACACACTTACCCAGACACACAGTTAAACTCTCATATATTTACACACACACAAGCAAACACTTAAACACACACTCCATGCATCATCAGCAATCACTCGAATTGGGGATGAATTGCTTCTACGTCAAAACGTTCACAGGTGATTCAATGAAGGACTTAAAATTCCAGGTCCGAACAAAATCTTCAAGGGTGGAAGATGCCTATGCGTGGATTTTTTTTAACGTGTCATGACTGTTGTACACCAGCCAGCAATTACCCACATACACACTTACCCATACATATGCCCATACACTCATGCATAATAACACACTCACATTCATTTACCCAGACACACACATACACACTCACACAAATGCACACACACTTACCCAGACAGAAAGTCACACACAATAACACACTCATACTCATACATCCGTACCCACACAACCACTAATTCAGTCAGACAAAATCACACATTCATACACAATAACACACTCATGCACGCTTAACCATACACATAATTACATACTCATATACTTGCACACACACACACACTTACACAGGCACACACTCAAACACTCTCACACAATAACACACTCACCAACACTTACGCAGAAACACACTCACACACTCATACATACATTCTCAATCACATAAACCTGCACTTAGCCAGGCACGCATTTACCCAGAGACGCATTTACACTAGCACAGTTGACTCATGAGTTGGCCAGTTGGGACAAATTCTTAAATGAACAATTGTGTGTCAGCAGTTTAATTAGCGCACGTTGCCTTTACTGAACGGGGCAGAGGAGCAGAGAGGTCCCGCTACACATATCACTATAAACAGCGAAGCAGGCAAATGAGGCCATAATAAACATCAAATGAAGCTACAGGGTGCATTTCCAGAATGTCAGATTTCAAAAACACAATAACTTGTATTTACTTGGCGCCTTTATCAGAGTGAATCATCTGAAGGCGTTTCTCAGAAGTGTTATGCGACAAAACATTTGACACAAAGACCTATCAGGAAAAATTAGGGCAGGTGACTGAAAGCTTCATTAAAGAGGGAGATTTTAAGGAGAGTCTTGAAGGATGATGGAGAAGTGCAGGTATGGAGAGGTTTAGGCAGGGAGTTCCAGACCGAGGCAACAGAAGGCTTGTGATCAGAGTGAATATTAACGCACTCACTTAAACACTATCCACACAGGGCTGCCTGTGTGAGGCTTGTGATCAGGGTGAATATTAACATACTCACTCACACACGATCTACACAGGGCTCCTTAAATGAGGCCTGTGATCTGGGTGAATATTAACACACTCACTCACAGACGATCGACACAGGGCTCCATAAATGAGGCCTGTGATCAGGGTGAATATTAACACACTCACTCACACACTATCTACACTGGGCTCCCTGCATGCGGCCTGTGATCAGGGTGAATATTAACACACTCACTCACACACTTTCTACACAGAGCTTTCTGTGTGAGGCATGTGATCAGGGTGAATATTAACACACTCACTCACACCCTGTCTACACTGGATTCGCTGTGTGAGGTCTGTGATCAGGGTGAATATTAACACACTCACTCACTTAAACCCGGTCTACACTGGGCTCCCTGTGTGAGTGCTGTGATCAGGGTGAATATTAACAAACTCACTCAAACACTGTCTACAAAGGGCTCCCTGTGTGCGGCCTATGATAAGGGTGAATATTAACACACTCACTCACACACTTTCTACACAGGACTCCCTGTGTGAGGCATGTGATCAGGGTGAATATTAACATACTCACTCACACATGTTCGAAACGGGACGCCCTGTGTGTGGCCTGTTATCAGGGTGAATATTAACACACTCACTCACACACTGTATACACAGGGCTCCCTGTGTGAGGCCTTTAATTCGGGTGAATATTAACACACTCACTCACACACAGTCCACACTGTGCTCCATGTGCGATGCCTGTGATCAGGGTGAATATTAATCCACTCACTCACACACTGTCTACACTGCGTTCCCTGTGTGCAACCTATGAACAGGGTGAATATTAACACACTCATTCACACAGTCTACACGGAGCTCCCTGTGTGGGGCCTGAGATCAGATTATTTCTAACACATTCACTCACACATTGCCTACACTGGGCTCCTTGTGTTAGGCTTTAATGTGAAATTATGTCGGGAAGCACCGCCACCACCACCATTGAAAGCCTGAAGGTCATGTTTGCCACCCACGGCATGTCTGGCATACTGGTCAGTTACATCGGGCCATATTTCACTAGTGCCGAATTTAAAGAATTCATGACCTGAAATGAGACCAAACATGTCACGTCGGACCCGTTTAAAGCAGCCTCCAATGGGCAGGCAGAGCGGCCAGTACAAACAATCAAACAGAGCCTTAAATGTGTCACAGAAGCCTCACTCCAAACGTGCCTGTCCCGAGTACTGCCCAGCTACGGCACGAGACACATTCACTCACAGGAGTGCCCCCGGCTGATCTACTCATGAAAGGGACACTTAGAACGAGACTCTCGTTGGTTCACCCCAAACTGCATCATCAGGTAGAGAGCAGGCAGCAGCAACAAAATGTAAGCGATGGTCGCGCCACTGTGTCATAGGTAATTGATCTGAATCACCCTGTGTATGTACGAAACTATGTTCCCAAGTGGACCGCCGGCACGGTGATAGTTAATTAAGGGAGTAGGGAGTTTGTGGTCAAACGAGACAATGGTCAAATTGCAGAAATCATCTGGACCAAACGAGGCGACGGTTCACAGACTGCCCTGAAAAACCCACAGCAGACACTATCTTTTTAGAGCCCACAACACACACCCAAAGGATCAAGAACACAACCTCGGACTAGGAAATCGAACGCCCAACATCCCAGCTAGGCCAGGCTCACTCAGCAGACTTGCAACGCCAACAACATGCCAACCCAGCGAGGGCACAGCCAACACATATGAACATACATTTGTACCGAGGCGATGAACCAGAGAAAGAAAGTCTCCCGACCGCCTCACCTTCTAAATAGTTTTCCATTTGACTTTGGGGGAAGTGATGCTGGGCATCGATAAAGCATACACTTCCATGTTCCGCCACCAGGGAGTGCATCCCCTGAAGACTCAAGGGATCGCAGCATCCCTTGGGAGCACTGTATGTAATCCAGCCCCGAAGGCTTGTTCCTCATTCTGGAGTGTCTTAATAAAGACTGAGATCACTGTTACTTGAAGCTCACTTTGTGCAGTCTCATCTGTGTTAGGAACACAATAAATTGGAAAAGAAATGTGACACCGAAAGCCAGGAAGAAATGAAAAGCTGACTCCCTTTCTGCGAAATATTCGTTTCACAAAAATGTCTCTGACCGAAAATTCACAAAAGAAAAATGCTCCTTTTAAATTTCCACGCAGCCGATTCTTCTGAATCAGATGAGTCTCGTTGTGCTAACTCAATCCATGTCGCTTTGCAATATTGTGCTTTCATGGACACTTTTAAATGTGCCACTCACTTATATAATCACAGAATAAGGGAATGGTTACAGCATGGAAGGAGTCCATTCGGCCCATTGAGCCCATGCCAACAATCAACTAGTCCCAATTACCTGTCATTTACCAGTAGCTGTGCATTTTTTTTTCATTCAGCTCCTTATCCAGCTGCCTTTTGAAAGATAAGATTAAATCTGCCTCCACCGCCCTTTAAAGCGTTATATCTCAGATTCTAACTGCTTGCTGCGAAATGGACACCTTCAGTTCCTATCTATAAAGTGTAAGTAAAAAGGGATCAATTGCTGCCTTTTTCAATGAAGCACCTTCATTCTATTCTCGGAACTCAAGCTCCTGAAGTGCAGTCCAGCTGTTGAGGTTAAAGCTGTGGTTATGTTCACAAGTGGGCTTTTGCCACAGCGTTTCTTCAGCGTAGTTGTTATCACGTTTGCCGACCATGCAAAGGATCCCCGGTTCGAAACCGGGCGGAAGCATTTTGCAAACGTGATCAATGAATGATTGGAACAAATTGAATAATTCATATTCGTGGTTAACAGAGTGCAGTGTTTAATGACGCTGTTGCATTTGTTGATATCTTACAGTGTACACACTGAAACTCTGCACAGTGTTTCTCACTCCGTCCCGTTTCCAGCCCTGACGGTGGAGAACCGCCATCTCAAAACTACACATTCCGTGCCGTCAGTTCAGCTGTGAGAGATTATTAAAGGATCCAGTCGCACCTGCTCGCTTCACAACAGAAAATCAAAGCCACAAACAAACCCATTGACTAATCGCTCTTCCCCAGCTCCAGAGTGAGTGAATGCGGGACAAGCCCCAACATTCCGGTCCCGCACTCTCCAATCAGCCGCTGGCGGCGTAAAGCGACGAATGCTGCATCAACACTGGCTTACCGCCCATCACTGAGCAGTAACATGCCTCGGTTCGAGCTAAAGCTACCCGTAGACCGAACAGCAGCCTCATAACACTCTTAATCTCAGGTTCCTGTGTTTGAGCTCCAGCTTAAATGAACATGTTTGCACTGGAAAGACTCTTAAATTAGCTGATCGCCTCGTTTTGCATCATGAAGTAATGCGAACCGATAATTATATAATCATAGAAGATTACAGCATGGAAGGAGTCCTTTTCGGCCCATCGTATCTGCACTGGCGAACAAATGTCCAGTTTGAGGTATGCAACCCTGCACAATACGGCATTTCAAGTGCACAACCGAGTACTTTATAAATGTGATGATGGTTTCTCCCGCCACCACGCTTTCAGGCAGTGAGTTCCAGACCCCGACAATCATCTGCATGAAGAATTTTCCCTTCAAATCTCCTTTAACTCTTTTACTCATTACTTTTAATTTATGCACCCTGGTTGTTGACCACTCACATACGGCAAATAGTCCCTTTTAATCAACAATATTTAGGCCCCTCCTAATTTTCTACATCTCAATGCTGTCGCCCAGCAGCCTCCTCTATTCCAAGGAAACCAAACCCAGCCTCTCCAATCTGTCCTCATAGTAAATTTGCTCCACTCCTGGCAACATCCTACAGAAATCTCCTCCATACCCTCTTCAGAGCAATCACGTCCTTCGTTCAATACGATGACCAGAACTGCACGATGTACTCCAGCTGTAGGCTAACCAAAATTTTGCATAAATCAGACATAACCCACTTGCTCTTCTATTCCATCCCTCAACCAATAAATGCAACCATTCGGTCTGCCTTCTTAATCAACTTATCCAACTGTCCAGCTACATTCAGGGATCTGTGGACATTCATTGACAGTTCATAAGAACATAAGAACATACGAATTAGGAACAGGAGTAGGCCATCTCGCCCCGCGAGCCTGCTCCACCATTCAAAAAGATCATGGCTCATCTGGCCGTGGACTCAGCTCCACTTACCCGCCCGCTCCCCATAACCCTTAATTCCCTCATTGGTTGAAAATCTATCTACCTGTGATTTTAATACATTCAATGAGCTAGCCTCAACTGCTTCCCTGGGCAGAGAATTCCACAGATTCACCACCCTCTGGGAGAAGAAATTCCTTCACAACTCGATTTTAAATTGGCTGCCCCGTATTTTGAGGCTGTGCCCCCGAGTTCTATTCTCCCCGACTAGTGGAAACAACTTCTCTGCCTCTATCTTGTCTATCCTTTTTATTATTTAAAATATTTCTATAAGATCACCCCTCATCCTTCAAACCTCCAACGAGTAAAGACCCAGTCTACTCAAACTATCGTCATAAGGTAACCCCCTCATCTCCGGAATCAGCCTAGTGAATCGTCTCTGTACCCACTCCAAGGATAATTTACCCTTCCTTAAGTAAGGTGACCAAAACTGCATGTAGTACTCCAGGTGCGGCTTTACCAATACCCTATACATTTGCGGCAGGACCTCCCAGCTTTTGTACTCCATCCCTCTCGCAATGAAGGCCAACATTACATTCGCCTTCCTGATTATCTTCTGGACCTGCAGACTAACATTTTGGGATTCATGCACAAGGACCCCCAGGTCCCTCTGCAACGCAGCATGTTGTAATTTCACCCCATTCAATTAATATTCCCTTTTACTGTTTTTTTTGCCAAGGTGGATGACCTCACATTTTTCGACATTGTATTCCATCTGCCAAAGCTTATCCCATTCGCTTAATCTATCTAAATCTCTTTGCAGCCTCAATGTATCCGTTACACACCCCGCTTTCCCATTAATCTTTGTGTCATCTGCAAATTTTATTACATAACACTCTGTCTCCTCTTCCAGTTCATCTATGTATATTGTAACCAGTTGTGGTGCCAGCACCGATCCCTGTGGCACACCACTAACCACCGATTTCCAATCTGAAAAGGACCCATTTATCCTCACTCTCTGCTTTCTGTTCGCCAACCAATTCTCTATCCATGCTATTACATTTCCTCTGACTCCGCATACCTTTATCTTCTTCAGTAACTTTTTTTGTTACACCTTGTCGAATGCCTTTTGGAAATCTAAATACTCCACATCCATCGGTACACCTCTATCCACCATGCTCGTTATATCCTCAAAATATTACAGTAACTTAGTTAAACGTGCTGTCCCCTTCATGAACCAATGTTGCGTCTGCTTGAATGCACTATTCCTTTCTAGATATCCCGCTATTTCTTCCTTAATGATAGCTTCAAGCATTTTCCCCACTGCAGATGCTAAACTAACCGGACTATAGTTACCTGGCTTTTGTCTGCCCTCTTTTTTAAACAGAGGCGTTACATTAGCTGCTTTCCAATCCACTGGTACCTCCTCAGAGTCCAGAGAATGTTGGTAGATTATAACGAATGCATCTGCTATAACTTCCGCCATCTCTTTTATTACATTGGGATGCATTTCATCAGGATCAGGGGACTTGTCTACCTTGAGTCCCATTAGCCTGTCCAGCACTACCTCGCTTGTGATCGAAATTGTCTCAAGGTCCTCCCTTCCCCCATTCCCTTGACCAGCAATTTGTGGCATGGATTTTGCGTCTTCCACTGTGAACACCGAAGCAAAAGAATTGTTAAATGTCTCAGTCATTTCCACATTTCCCATTTCTAAATCCCCCTTCTCATCTTCTACAGGACCAACATTTACTTTAGTCATTCTTTTCCGTTTTATATATCGGTAAAAACTTTTACTATCTGTTTTTATATTTTGCGCAAGTTTACTTTCGTAATCTATCTTTCCTTTCTTCATTGCTTTCTTAGTCATTGTTTTCTGTCGTTTAAAATTTTCCCAATCTTCTAGTTTCCCTCTGACGTTGGCCACCTTATGCGCATTGGTTTTCAAATTGATACTCTCCTTTATTTACTTGGTAATCCGCGGCTGGTTATCCCTTCTCTTGCCGCCCTTCTTTTTCATTGGAATATATTTTTGTTGAGCACTATGAAAGGCCTCCTTAAAAGTCCTCCACAGTTCCTCAATTGTGCCACCGTTTAGTATCTGACCTCATCCCTCTGTAGTCCCCTTTGTTTAAGCATAGTATGCTCGTTTGAGACACTATTCCTCACGCTCAATCTGTATTACAAATTCAACCAGACTGTGATCACTCATTCCGAGAGGAGCTTTTACTAGGAGATCGTTTATTATTCCTGTCTCATTATACAGGACCAGATCTAAGATAGCTTGCTCCCTTGTAGGTTCTGTAACATACTGTTCTAAGAAATAATACCATATGCATTCTATGAATACCTCCTCAAGGCTACCCCGTGCGATTTGATTTGACTAATCGATATGTCGGGTAAAATCCCCCATGATTGCTGCCGTTCGTTTTTCACATGCCTCCATTATTATCTTGATTCCCTTGATTAATTAGTTCGCCCCAGCGTGAAGTTATTATTTGGGGGCCTATAAATTACACCCAACAGTGACTTTTTGCACTTATTATCTCTAATCTCTACCCACAATGATTCAACATTTTGTTCATTAGAGCTAATTTTATCTCTCACAACTGCCCTGATATCATCCGTTATTAACAGATCTACCCCTCCTCCGTTCCCTTCCTATCTACATTCTCGGGTGGATAATTCCAATTATTTACAACTCTTTGAGTGAAGACATTTCTCCTCATCACAGAATTAAATGGCCGTCCCGTTAATCTGTGAGATTGACCTCCTGTTTTAGAATCCCCAGACAGGAGGAACATTTATACTGCATTAACCCTGTTAACCCCCGTTTATATGTTATATATTTTTATATGTTTCAATGAGAGCCAATATCATCTCTCACAACTGCCCTGATATCATCGTTTATTAACAGAGCTACCCCACCTCCTTTCCCTTCCTGTCCATCCTTCATAATTGTCAGATAGCCCTGTATGTTTAATTGCCAGTCTTGGCCACACTGCAACCACGTTTTGGTAATGGCCACCAAATCATACCCATTTGTAATGATTTGTGCTGTCAACTCATTTACTTTATTTCGAATGCTGCGTGCGTTCAGGTAAACCATGATTTTTAATTTTTCCCCTCTTGCAGCCCCTTTATCTTCATACATATTGTCCCTTCCTTTCACCTTGTGGTTTACACTTACCCCATTTCTACTCTGCTCTGTTGCCTCCTGCCTTTTGCATTCTTTCTTGGGGTCCTGTTCATCTGCGCTCTCACCCACTCTAACTTTCTCAGAGCCCTCTCCTGGGTTTCGAATACTCCTCGCATTGAGGCACCGAGCTTTCAGGCTTGCCATTTAATTACACTTTAACCCTTTAGAATTTTGCTGTACATTGGCCCTGATTGTTTTTTGCCTTGGGTTTCTCTGCCCTCCACTTTTAATCATCTCCTTTCTGCCCTTTGCTTCTGTCGTCGTTGTGCTTCCCTCTGTCAACCTGCATGGGTTCCCAACTCCCTGCCATATTAGTTTAACTCCTCCCCAACAGCACAAGCAAACACTCCCACTCGGACATTGGTTCTGGTCCTGCCGATGTGCAGACCATCCGGTTTGTACTGGTCCCATTTCCCCCAGAACCTGTTCCAATGCCCCATGAATTTGAATCCCTCCCTGCTGCACCACTGCTCAAGCCACGTATTCATCTGCGCTATCCTGCGATTCCGACTCCGAATGGCACGTGGCACTAGTAGCAATCCCGAAATTACTACTTTTGAGATCCCACTTTTTAATGTAGCTCCGAGGTGCTTAAATTCGTCTTGTAAGACCTCATCCCTTTTTTTACCTATGTCTTTGGTACCAATGTGCACCACGACAACTGACTGTTCTCCCTCCCTTTTCAGAATGTCCTGCACCCACTACGAGACATCCTTGACACTTGCACCAGGGAGGCAACATACCATCCTGAAGTCTTGGTTGTGGCCGCAGAAACGCCTGTCTATTCCCCTTACAATTGAATCCCCTATCTCTATCGCTCTCACACTCTTTTTCCTGCCCTCCTGTGCAACAGAGCCAGCCACGGTGCCATGAACTTGGCTGCTGCTGCCCTCCCCTGGTGAGTCATTCCGCTCAACAGTACTCAAAGCAGTGCATCATTTTTGCAGTGGGGTGACCGCAGGGGACCCCTACACTACCTTCCTTGCACTACTCTTCCTGCTGGGCTTCCATTCCCTAGCTGGCTGCGAACCCTTCACCTGCGGTAAGACCAACTCGCTACACGTGCTACGCACGTCATTCTGAGCATCGTGGATGCTCCAAAGTGAATCCACTCTCTGCTCCAATTCCGCAACGCGGTCCGTCAGGAGCTGGAGGCGGATACACTTCCCACCTGAAGTGTCCCTGAGTTCTCACATGGTACAGCAGGAGCATATCACGTGACCAAGCTCTCCAACCATGAATTATCCCTTAGATTAACTTAAATTGGTGAAAACACTGTTATCATGTTACTTACTGATATTAAAAAGAAAAAGAAAAGCTACTTTCTAATCACCAGCCAATCACTTACCCCTTTGGCTGTGACATCACATTTTGATTCCTTTCTCCTTCTTTGCTCCTCTACACTTCTCAATGTCCTAGAGTTGATGTGTATTCCCTTTCATTGTTCGCCCTCCACAGATGCTCAATCTCACACATCTCTGGATTAAATTCCATTTGCCACTGTTCTGCCACCTTACAAATTGATTGATATCTACCTGCAATCTCCAGCTTTCTTCTTCATTATCAGCAACACTTACCTGAAGATTTCTTAATCATAACCCCTATATTGAAGTTTAGATCATTGAAAAATACCACAAAAAGCAATGGACCTAGCACTGAAACTGCGGAATCCCGTTAGAAACATCCTTCCAGTACAAAATCACACATCAAACATTAACCTTTGCTTCCTGCGTCTGAACCAATTCTTGATCCAATTTGCCACTTCGCCCTGGATCCCATGGGATTTTACTTTCATCACCGGGCTGCCATGTGGGACCTTAGCGAAAGCATTAATAAAATCGATATACATTGCATCGTCCGCACTACTGATCGACCCTACTGGTGACCTCCTCCAAAAATGCATTCAAGTTAGTCAAACGCGACCATTCCTTAAAAAAATCGTGCGAACTGTCCTGATTAACCAGTGCCTTTTGAAATTTAGAGAACGTATCATCGTTAAATGTTATCCTGCTTTCACGGTAAAACATCATTAATTAACTGATGATCCTCATTTGCACAACTAAAGAAATGTTAACCGAAAGAGAGTCCTCAATAAAATAATTTGTCTGTGCTCTACAATTTACCTCTTAAACCATTTTAGACACTGTGCTTTAGAACACTGCTCAAAATGTTCATTGCTGTTAACAATACATGATCCTGGGGATAAAGTGAGATAGGCTGTAGAGCAAGGGAGTGGTTATTGTGAAACAGCAAAGTAAATATACTATCTGGAAATATAACATCGAGAAGAAATATTACGCCAAAATCCAGAAGGATGATTAAATGCTGATTGCCTTTCAGCAAAAAATTCCATTCCCAAAGATTTCTCTGACCGAAACTTTACAAAACAAAAATAATGCTTTTTAAAGTCATTAAACCCGAATTTTCGCGCACCGAATCTTCTGAATCAGATGCATCTAGCTCTGCGGACTCAATCCATGTCGCTTTGCAATATTCTGTTTCCATGAACTCTATTAAATGTGCAACTAACTTACAGAATCACGGAATAAGGGAATAGTTACAGTATGGAAGAACCACATTCGGCCCGTCGAGCCCATGTCAACTATCAACTAGTCCCACCCGCACTGTCATTTACCCGCAGCTGTGTATTTTTTTCCTTCAGATCCTTATGCAACTGCCTTTTGAAAGATAAGGTTAAATCAGCCTCCACCGTTCTTCAAAGCATTGCATTTCAGATTCTAACTGCTTGCTGCGAAATGGCCACCTTCAGTTCCTATCGATAAAGTCTGACAAATACGGGATCAATTGCTGCTGCACTCACAACCTTCTGAAAAAAAAGCACCTTCATTCGATTCTCGGAACGCAAGCCCCTGGAGTGTCGTCCAGCTGTTGAGGTTAAAGCTCTGGTTCTGTTACCAAGACGGCTTTTGCCACAGCGTTTCCGTATGTAGTGGTTATCACGTGAAAGATCCCAGGTTCGAAACCGGACGGAAACATTCTGCAAACGTGTTCAATTAATGATCAGAAAAAAATTGAATAATTCATATTCGTGGTTAACAGCGTGCAGTGTCTCATGACTTTCCTGCATTTGTTGATGTCTCTGTACAATTCTGTACAAACTGAAACTCTGCACAGTGTTTCTCACTCCCTCCCGTTTCCAGCCCTGACAGTGGAGAAACGCCATGTCAAAAGTGTACATTCCGTGCCTTCAGTTCAGCTCTGAGGATTATTAAAGGAACCAGCCGCACCGCCTCGTTTCACAACAGAAAATCAAAGCCACAAACAAACCGACTGACTAATCGCACTTCCCCAGCTCCAGAGTGCGTGAAGGCAGGACAAGCCCCAACATTCCGGTCCCGCATCTCCAATCAACCACTGCAGGCGGAAAGCGACGAATGCAGCATCAACATTGGATTACCGCCCATCACTGGGCGATAACATGCCACGGTTCAAGCTAAAGCTCCCGGTGCACCGAACAGCAGCCTCATAAGACTCTTCATCTCAGGTTACTGAGTTTGAGCTCCAGCTTACATGAACATGTTTACACTGGAAACACTATGAATTAGCTGATCGCCTAGTTTTGCATCTTGAAAGTAATGCTAACCTATAATTATACAATCATAGAAGATTACACCATGGAAAAAGTGCTTTTTGGCCCATCGTATCTGCACCAGCGAACAAATGTCCAGTTTTAGGAGTGAAACCCTGCACCTTACGGCATTTCACGTGCACATCCAAGTATTTTATAAATGTGGTGAGGGTTTCTCCCGCTACCACACTTTCAGGCAGTGAGTTCCAGACCCAGACAAACATCTGCATGAAGAATGTTCCCTTCAAATCCCCTTTAACACTTATACTGATGACTTTTATTTTATGCCCCCTGGTTGTTGACCACTCACCGATGGCAATTAGGCCCTTTTAATCAGCAATATTTAGGCCCCTCCTAATTTTAAACACCACAATGCTGTCGCTGATCAGCCTCCTCTGTTCCAAGGAAACCAAAGCGAGCCAATCTAATCTACTCATAGTAAAGTTGCTCCACTCCCGGCAACATTCTACAGAAATCTCCTCCATACCCTCTTCAGTGCAATCACGTCCTTCCTTCAATACGGTGACCAGAACTGCACGCAGTACTCCAGCAGTCGGCTAACACGGATGTTGCACATTTCAGACATAACCCACTTGTGCTTGGATTCCATGCCTCTGCCAATAAATGCAACCATTCGGTCTGCCTTCTTAATCAACTTATTCAAATAGCCAGCTACATTCAGGGATCTGTGGACATGCATTGACAGTTCCCTTTGTTCCTCTACACTTCTGAATGTCCGACAGTCGATGGCAATTCCCTTTCGTTGTTAGCTCTCCACAAATGCACAATCTCACACCTCTCTGGATTAAATTTAAAATGCCACTGTTCTGCCCAACTTATCACTTGATTCTTATCTTCCTGCAGTCTCCAGCTTTCTTCTTCATTATCACCCACACTGCCTATTTTACTATCACCTGAAAACTTCTGAATCATAACCCCTATATTCAAGTTTAGATCATTGAAAAATACCACAAAAAGCAATGGACCTAGCACTGAAAACTGCGAAATCCCACTGAAAATATCCTTCCAGTCAAAAAACACCCATCAAACATTAACCTTTGCTTGCTGCATCTGAACCAATTTTGAATCCAATTTGCCACTTCGCCCTGGATCCCATGGGCTTTTACATTCATCACCAGTCTGCCATGTGGGACCTTAGCGAAAGCATTAATAAAATCCATATGCACGACATCGTATGCACTACTGATCGACCTCCTACAAAAAAGCATTCAAGTTAGTCAAACGCGACCATTCCTTAAAAAAATCGTGCGGACTGTCCTGATTAACCAGTGCCTTTCGAAATGTAGAGAATGTATCATCGTTAAATGTTATCCTGATTTCACGGGAAAACATCATGAATTAACTGATGATCTTCATTTGCACAACTAAAGAAATGTTAACTGAAGGAGCGTCCTCAATAAAATAATTTCTCTGTGCTCTGCAATTTACCTCTTTAAACATTTTAGACACTGTGCTTTAGTTGTCTGCTTCAAAATGTTCATTGCTGTTAACAATACATGAGACTGGGGATAGAGTGAGAAGGACTGTAGAGCAAGGGACTGGTTATTGTGAAATATCAAAGAAAATATACATTCTGCAAGAATAACATCGAGAAGAAATATGACGCCAACATCCAAGAGGAAGTTTAAATGCTGAGTCCCTTTCAGCAAAAAATTCCTTCCCCAAACATTTCTCTGACCGAAAATTCACAAAACAAAAATGAAGCTTTTAATGTCATTAAACCCGACTTTTCGCGCGCCCGAATCTTCTGAATCAGATGCCTCTTGTAATGCCGACTCAATCCATTTCCCTTTGCATTATTCAACTTCCACGCACATTATTAACCGTGCCACGAACTTATGGAAGCACAGAATAAGGGAATGGTTACAGCACGGAAGAAGTCCATTCGGCCCGTCGAGGCCATGCCAACTCTCAACTCGTCCCACACGCCCGTTAGTTACCCACAGCTGAGCAATTTTATTCCTTCGGATATTATCCAACTCCATTTTCAAAGATAAGATTGAGTCTGCCTCCACCGCCCTTTTATGTAGTGCATTCCAGATTCTAACCACTTCCTGAGGAATGGCCACTCTTGTTACTATGTATAAAGTCTGAGAAACACAGGATCAATTCCTGCCACACTCAAAACCTTGCTAATTAAAGCACCGTAATTCAATTCTCATTCCGGAAGCTCGTGAAGTGTCGGCCAGCTGTTGAGCTTAAAGCTCTGGTTATGTTCCCAACACTGGTGCTACCATAGCGTTTCCGTAGTGTAGTGGTTATCACATTCGCCTAACGCGCTAAAGATTCGTGGTTCCAAACCGGGAGGAAACATTTTACAAACGTTTTTCATTAATGATTGCAACAAATTGAATAATTCATATTTGTGGTTCAATTTAACAGGATGCAGTGTCTCATGACGCTGTTGCATTTGCTGATTTCTCTGCACAGTTATGCACGCACTCAAGCTCTGCACAGTGTTTCTCACTCCCTCCCGTTGGCTGCCCTGACGGTGGAGAAACCTCATCTCAAAACTGCACATTCCATGCATTCAGTTCAGCTGTGAGAGATTATTAAATTAGTGCAGATATGTTAGCTGAACATTCATGCTTCGATGGTTTTTAGGCAGGAGAGAGAGGGGGAAAAACGAGGGGTGGGGATAGGTCGCAGTGTTGATTAAAAAAGCAATTGCAGCACAGGGGAGTTACTGTGCATGATGGATGATCAATTCAAGACATACGGGATGAATTGAACCACATAACAACGGCGATCATACTGCTGGGAGTGTACTATAGACTCCCAAACAGCCAGAATGAGAGAGAAGAGCAACATTGTTAGCAAAGTTATAGGGGAGGAATAGAAGTCGTTTTCAACTACAATAATTTTAATTGGGATATAATTTGTGCGAAACACATAGAGGGACGGAATTCGTAAAATCCATTCAGGAGATCATTATTAGAACGTAAGAACATAACTTAGCCATTATATTGCAAGCCAAAGAAGGGAGGGGGCGATTCTGATATAGTTTTATCTAATGAAGCTGAGTGGGTGGAAGGGGTATCAGTGGGAGAGAATTTTGGTACGAATGATCATAATTCAGTTAGATTTAGTGTAGTTCTGGAAAAATACAAATTTAGTCACGGAATCAATAATCTCATTTGGGGAAAAGCCAATTCTGTTAAGCAGAGATAGGATATAGCCAATGTTTACTGGAAATAGATAATTGAAGGCAAAACTGTGTCAGAGCATTGGAGACATTCAAGGAGCAGATCCTCAGGGTTCAGAGCAAGTACGTTACCTTAAAGAAAGAGGGTGGGACGAGCAAATCCAGAGCCGCCCTGGATGCTAAGTGGCTTACCGGGTAGAATAAAAGAAAATATGGGGGCTTATGCCATAGCGATGCATCACTGCTGCAGAAACTCTAGAAGATTATAGGAAGTGCAAAGGCGAAATTAAAAAGGAAATTATTAAAGCAAAGTGAGAGCATGAAAATATTTTTCAAGTAAATTCAAAGAAAACCCAAAAATTTAAAAATACAGTAAGAGCAAGAGGAGACCTAAAGAAAGAATAGGGCTCATTAGAGACCGTAAAATAATCTCTGAGTGGAGGTGGAATATTAATTTATGGATCTTCAAAAATACTTTCCATCTGTTTTCACAGAAGTGTGCGGCGATGCAGACGTTGCAATTGGGAGGAGGAACGAGAAATATTAAGTTAAATAGACATAGTAATCGAGGAAGTATTATGGGGTTTAACAGCTTTGAAAGTGGAAAAATCCACAGAGCCACGTGAAATGTACCCAGGCTATTAAGAAAAGCAAAAGAGGAAATAGCAGAGGGTCTGACAATCATAATTCTCTGGCTGCAGTTGTGGTGCCAGAAGACTGGAGGACTGCTAAGTCGTATATTTGTTGAAAAAGGGATAAAGGGATCGATGATCAATTACAGAACAATCAGCCTAACCTCGGTTATGGAAAGATTATTAGAAAAATGTTTCAGGAACAGGAAAAATATTCATTACAAAGGCTCGGTTTGATCAAGCACAGTCAGCATAGATGTTTTCAGGGAAGGTCGTGTGTGACGAAATTGATTACATTTTCTGACAAGGATTGTCCGTAAGGGTAGTGCATTTTATGTCGTGTATATGGATCTTAGCAAGGCTTTTGACAAGGTTACTTATGGCAGAATGATAACTAACGTAAAAGCCCTTGGAATCCAATGCAAATTGGCAAGGTGGATCCATAATTTTCCTGGAGGCAGGAAGCAAAGAGAAATAGATGTTTTCACAACTGGAAGGCTGTTCGAGTGGGGATCCTCGTGGCTCAGTAGAAGGTACGTTCCTTTTTGTCGTATATATCAATGATTTAGACCTGAATGAAGGGGTTATGATTAAAAAGATTTCAGATGACACAACCATTGGCTGTGTGGATGATAATGAAGAAGAAAGATCCTGAATGCAGCTAGGTATCAATGAATTGTTCACCTGAGCAAAATTATGTTGAATGAAATGTAATACGGAGTGGTATTATGTTATGTATTTGGAGATGGTTAACAATACAAAGGAATACACATTAAATGGTAGGGCAGTGAGAAGTGTACAGTAACATAGGGAATGTTGAATGCATATCCACATTCCCATGAATGTAGCAGCACAGGCAGAAAAAGGCGTAAAGAAGGCATCCGAAATTCTTTCCTTAATTAGCGTCGGCATAGACTACAAGAGCAGGGAAGTTATTCTTGAACTGTGGAAAGCACTAGGCAGGTCACAGATAGAGTACTGCGTGAAGTTCTGGTCACCATATTACAATAAACACGTGATTGCACGAGACAGGGTATATAGGAGATTTACCAAGATGTGGCCTGGAATGGAGAATTTTAGCTATGGGGAAAGATTAGACATGCTGGGTTTATTTTCTCCAGAACGCAGGAGGCTGAGGGGAGAATTTTAAGTTGTTTAATTATGTGGTGCCGAGATAAAGGGGAGAGGAAGGACCTTTTTCCTTATCAGAGGCTGTCAGCTACCAGGAGGCCTAGCTTTAAATTAATTGGTAGGAGGTTTAGAGCGGAGTGAGAGGAAATTTCTTCACACAGATATTTGTGGCGCCGATTGGGGGAGGGGGGCTTGGAACGCATTGGCTGAAATTATGGTAGGTGCAAAAATGGTCACCATATTTAGAAAGTACTTTGATGTCTATTTGAAGTGCCGTAACCTACAGAGCTGTGGACCAAGAGTTGGAAAGTGGGATTAGGCTGGATAGCTCTTTATTGGACAGTGCAAACGCGACGGGCAGAAATGGCCTCCTTCTGTGTTGTAAATTTCTGTGATTCCATGATTCGTTGAATGGAAAAAGTGGACGTGAAACAGCCCACTGAAGGTAAATCAGTGTCAGAGCAATGGGAGATATTCAAGAAGGAGATACAAGTTCAGTGTCAATATTTTCCTGGAAAGAAAAACTGCAACATGTCCCAAATATAGAGCCGTCTCGATAATAAGGTGCATACAGTGAAATATAAGGCTAAGAGAGGAAGCTTATATCAGCAACCGAGATCCCAGTACTGCAGAAAGCCTCGAGGTGAAATTAAAAATGAATTTTGGAAAGAAAAGCGAAAACATGAAAAATACTTGCACGTTGAATTAAAGAAAACACGGAGATATTTCACAATTGCATAAATAACAAGAGGATAACGAATGGCAGAATAGGGCATTTAGCGACCAACATGGTAATCTATGTGTGGATGTGGAGTATGTGGAAATGGTATTTAACAAAAGTATTGCAGCGGTTTAATAAAGGAGGGCGACGATGCTAGCGTTAAAGGTAAGGAAGAAGGGAATGTAATATTGGATGGGATAAACATAGTAAGGAAGCAATGATTGAGGGGTTTGGCATCTACGAATGTAAATAAATCTCCAGGACGCAATGGAATATGTCCTAGGCTATTAAAAGAAGGTAGTGGCGAAATTGCGGAGGCTCTAACCATCATTTGAGCAACCTCCCTTGGTGCAGTAGAAGTAAAAAAACATTGCTAACAGCTAACGTTGTATCATTATTTAAAAAGGGATAAAGTGAAACAGCGAATAATTAAAGACAGTTAGTGTCATCCTGGTTGTGGGGAAATTATTGGATTCAACGCTGAGGGACAGTACAAACCTTCATTTTGAAAGACATTGATTCAAATGAACAGTAAGCATCGAATTGTTGAGGGAAGGTCGTGTCTGACATATTTAATTGAATTGTTTGAGGAGGTAACATAGAGGTACGATACGTGGAGTGAATTTGAAGTAATCGACAAGGATTTTAACGAGACTTTTAACAAAGTCTCACACGCCAGGCTGATCAAAAAAGCTAAAGACCATGGGATTTAAGCGAGTGTTGGAAATCGGATCGAAAATTGGCTCAGTGGCAGAAAGAAAATAGTTGATGCGAATAGAAGGCTGTTTCCAATGGTACGGTTCAGTGCTCAGTCCTTGGTTTTCTGCAGTTTACATTAATTATTGAGACAAAAATGTAGGGAGCATGGTAAAAAGGTTCAAAAATGATTAAAAAAATTGTCTGTGTGTTTGACAGTGAGGAAGGAAGTTTAGACTGCAGAAAAATATCGATTGATATCAGTTGGGTAGAAAAGAGAAACATGGCAATCAATCCAGGGAAGTGTGAGCTAATACAATCGGGGAGGTGCAACAAGGCAAGCGAATTCACACAAAATAGCAGGATACTGCGATTTCTTCAAGAACAAAGGGACCTTCGAGTGTATGTCCTCAGATCTTTAAATTTAGAGGATAGGTCGATTATGTAGTTCAAAAGGCATATGGAATCCTTTACTTTATGAGCCGAGGGATAGAATGTAAGAGCAGGGAAGTTATGGAACAATTGCAAAACAATTGTTAAGGCGCAGCTAGAGTATTGCTGCAGTTCTGCTCACGAGATTACAGGAAATATTTGATTGCACTCGAGAGGGCACAGTGGACATTACGAGGATGTTGCATAGACTGGAAAATTGAAGCTATGAGGAAAGATTGGCTGAACCATGTTTTATTTTAATTGGAATTGACGAAGCTGTTGGAAGATTGAACTGAGGTGCATGAAATACGAGGGCCCTAGATAGAATGGGTAGCAAGGACATTAGAAAGAACATTTGCCTTAGGTGTGTGGTCAAAAACCAGATGCATCGAGGCAAAGGAGTTGGTATCATGATTAGAGAGGAGATAAGGGAAATAAATTTATCCAGGTGATGATGGGTGTCTGAACCTCACTAGCTGAAAGGATGGTAGACGCAGAAACCCTCACCATTATTTATAACGTACTTGGAAGTGCACTTAAAGAACCGTATCCTACAGGCCTACGGTCCTCGTGTTGGAGATCGTGACTGGCTGGTTAGCTATTTGTCGGCAGGTAGAGACACAATGGGACAAATGGTTTCCTTCAGTGTTGTATTATTTATATTATTCTGTGAGGAGAAAGAGTTAGAAAGGTTCAGAGATTTCGTAAGGAAATTCTAGAGCTAAGAGCCCAGGCAGCTGAAGATACTGCCACGAATGGTTGAGTGATTATAATCACCGGCGCTCAACGAGACAGGATTAGAGGAGTGAAGATTTGTCAGGGATTTATGGAGCTGGAGGAGCAGACAGAGACAGGGAGGGGTGAGGAAATGGAGCGGTTTGAAAGCAAGGATGAGATTTTATAATCGATGAGTTGCTGAACCGGGAGTGAATGTAGTTCAGTGAGCACAGGGGCGATAGGTGAACGGGCTTGGTGCCAGTTAGGACACAGGCTGTCTATTTTGTCGATGAGCACAAGTTTTCATAGTGTAGAACGTGGGTGGCCACCCAGGAGTGCATTGGAATAGTCCAGTCCAGGCAACAAATTTATGGATAAGGATTTCAGTAGCAGAGGCAAGGGTTGAGATGGCTGATGTTATGCACGTGGGATACTCCATAACTCAGAGGTAAAAGGTTGGCAGCCACGAGGAAGGATTTGGTTGCATGCAGTCAGCGGTTTAGTTTAATGGACTGTGATTTAAGTTATGGGATTGAGGAGGATTTGGAAGGAATTCAAGAAGCAAAGCAACTTCCTGATGGCAGCAGAAAAGCTGTCGAGGAGGAAGTGCACGGAATGGAGATTAACTTTGGAATTCTCGTTTCTCAATCAGTGAACGGTTCACAGCCGTTGATTTGTTTGCAGTGCAAGGAATGTGTACAGTTGGGGTCTCATAGCCTCAGGAAGGATAGAGAGGGAGGAAGAAAGGTTCGCCAGACTGATTCCTGGGATGTTGCGATAGTTCGATGAGAAGAAATTGAGTAGACCAGGAAAATATTCGCTCGAATTTAGAATAATGTGAGATGAACTCATTGAAATATACGACATTCTTACAGTACTTGACAGCACAAATGCAAAGAGGACGTTTACTCTGTCATGGGAGTCTAGAACCAGCGGGCACTGTCTCAGAATAAAAGATCTGCCCTTTAGGACAGAAATCAGGATAAACGTTTACAATCAGAGGGTGGTGAATCTTTTGAATTATTTACCCCAGAGGTCTGTGGAGGCTCAGTCTTTGAGTATATACATGACTAGTGGGGTGCCGCAGGGTCAGGGTACTGAGTCTTCAACTATTTACAGTCTGTATTAATGACTTAGATGAAGAGACCGAGTGTAATTTAGCCAAGTTTGCTGATGATACCAAGATGGTGTGGAAAGCAAATTGTGAGGAGGATATAAAACATCTGCAAAGGGAGATAGACAGGCTAATGAGTGGGCAAACCTTTGGCAGGTGGCGAATCATGTGGGATATTGTGAGATTATCCAATTTCACAGAAATACTAGGTAAGCAAATTATAATTTAATTTGAGAAAAATTGCAACCTGCTGTAGTACAGAGAGACCTGGGGAGCTGTGTGCATGAAACACAAAAAGTTAGTATTCAGGTACAGCAATTAATCAGGAGCGCAAATGATTTGTTGGTCTTTATTGCAAGAAGGATGAAGTATAAAAGCAGTGAAGTCCCGCTACACATTTGCAGGGTATTAGTGAGGCTACCCCAGGAGGACTGCATAGAGTTTTGGTATCCTTAGTTACAAAGATATGCTTGCATTGGAGGCTGTACAGAGAAGGTTCACCAGAATGATTTCGGAGATGAGAACGTTGACTTATGAAGATAGGCTGAGTCGGTTGGACCTATACTGATTGCAGTTCAGAAGAATGAGAGATGATGATATTGAAATTTGTAAGAAAATGAGAGGGCTCGAAAAGGTGATGCAGAGAGGATATTTCCACTCATCGGGGAAACTAAAACGAGGGGACATAGTCTCAGAATAAAGAACCTCCCACTTAAAACTGAGATTAATGTTTTTTTCCTTTGCGGGTTGTAAATCTAAGGAATTTTCTGATCGAGAGAACTGTGAAGGTTTGTTCATCATATATATTCATGGAGGGGATGGACATATTTTTGAGCGATAAGAGGGCAAAGGATTACAGTGTGCGTGATAGGAAGTACAGCTTAGTCCATGACCAGATGAGCCATGATCAAACACATTGACAGAGTGGGCTCGCGGGGCCCAATGGCCTACTTCTTCTCCTATTTTTTATGTTCTTATGGTATAAAACGATAATTTGATATCGAGCCACATCAGGAGATAAAAGAATAGATGAGCAAAAGCTTTGCACAGAGCTAGGTTTCAAAGCGTTCTAAAGTAGTGCAAATAGATGGAGAGGTTTAGCTAGGAATTCCAGAGATTAGGGCTCAGGCAGCTGAAGGGATGACCAACGATTGTTGAACGATTATAATCAGGGATACACAAGATGGCAGAATTAGAAGAGTGCCTATATCTTCAGTGGTTATGGGGATCGAGGATATTAATGACATTGGGAGGGGCGAGGCCATGACGAGAAGTGAAAACAACAATGAGAATTTTGAAATACAAGCATTGCTTCAGCACGAGCCAATATCGGTGAGCGACCATCAGGTGCTGGGTGAATGGGATTGATGCGAGTTTTGGGACAGAGAATTTTGGGATAACCTCAAGTTTACATAGGGTAGATCGTGGGAGGCCAGTAAGGAGTGCGTTGGAGTTGACAAGTCAGAAATAACGAAGGCATGGTCAGGATTTCAGCAGCTGATGGGTGACGGTAGCGGCGGTGTAGGGCGATGTTACGGATGGGGGACATTCCTCAAGGAGGCAGCTCGGGAGCAAAAGTTTGGCACTGACTGGGGAGTGAGTTGGTGAAATGCCATCTGCGGCTTAGATTAAGAGCCTCAGCTGTGGATTAATTTAATTGAATTAGGAGGTTTTACGTGGAGGTCAAGATTAAAAGAGATAGCCCAAGGGCAGCAGAAAAGCAGGAAAGGAGGCGGTGAGGAAACGCTTTGATTGTTTTTCGACTTTCGAACTTTTCGTATTTCATTCAGTGAATGGTTCACATCCGCTGTTGGAGTGTACATAATGGAACTGAAATAAGTACAATCAGGGGCGTTAATCTATCATTATCGTCATTACATGAATGTTAATTGCAGATACGATGTGACTTAAATAATAAGGTGTGTGATTCTTGTGCAAATCAGAATATTATCAAAAGTTTGCAGGTTCGAGTCTTGCCCTAGATGCGCTAGTTAATTACATTTTAACTTAATAAAACCAAATCACAAGTCAAATCATTAGATTGATGAATGGTTGATGAATAGCGGTGTACATATAATGAGATATTTCACAACTCTCAAGAAAAATATAATTCCACTGAGGAGGAAACGGCGAAAGCGAAACTATAGCCTTCCATGTCGAACTAATGAAATAAAGGACGGTATCAAATTCAAAATAAGGACATCAATATGGCCAAAACTAGTGGGAGGCAGAAGATTGGAAAGCGTTTAAAAGCCAACAAAGAATTACAAAAAAATTATTAAGAATGGGAAGATAGACTATGAAAGTAAACTAACCCGAAATATAAAAAACACATAGCAAGAGTTTCTATACATATATAAAAATGAAAATTGTGGCTAGTCTAAATGTTGGTTCCGAAATGGACGAGACCGGAGAATTAGTAATGGGAAACAACGAAATGGCAGAAACTCTGAACAACATTGTGTTTTATTATTTACGGTAGTGGACACTAATAATATGTCAACAATGGATAGTCAAGGGGCTATAGGGGGGAAGGAACTGAACACAATCAAAATCAGTAACGTTGTGGCACTAAGTAAGCTAATGGGACTAAAGGCAGAAAAGTCCTATGCACCCTATGGCTTGCATCCTAGGGTCTTAAGGGAAGTAGCGGCAGGAATAGTGGATGAATTGGTTGTGATTTACCAACAGTCCCTGGATCCTGGGATGGTCCCAGCAGATTGGAAAACAACAAATATAACACCCCTATTTAAAAAAGGAGGCCGATTAAAACGCAAATAACTATAGACCAGTTAGCCTAACTTCTGTGGATGGGAAGATGTTGAAGTCCATTATTAAATAAGAAGCAGCAGGAAATCTGGAGAAGCAAAATTAGGTCAGGCAGAGTCAGCATGGATTCAAGCAGGGGAATTCATTTTTTGCACATTGGCTAGAATTCTTTGAGGACGTAAGGAACAGGGTGGATGAAAGGGAACCAATGGATGTGGTGTATCTGGAATTCTAGAAAGCCTTTCACAACCTGCGATGTAAAATATTACTGCACAAGATAATGATTCACGTGCTAGGCGGTAATATACTAGCATTAATAGAGGATAGCCTAATCAACAGAAAACACAGAGTAGGAATAAATGGTTCATTCTCAGGATGGCAATCTGTAACCAGGGGGGTGATGCACGGGTCAATGCTGGGCTCAAACTATTTACAATCTATATGAACAACTTGGAGGAAAGTAGCGAGTGTAACGTTGCTAAGTTTGCCGACGATACAAAGATGGGAGGAAAAGCAGTGCATGAAGAGCACACTAAAAATCTGCAAAAGGAAATAGACAAGCAAAGTGAGTGGGCAGATGGAGTATAATGTTGGAAATTATGAGGGCAGCAAAAATTAAGAGTTATTTATTATTTAAATGTAGAATGTTTGTAAAGTGCTGCTGTACATGCGGAACTGGGGGTACTTGTGCATGAAACACAAAAAGCGTAGTGTGCAGGTACAGCAAGTGATCAGGAAGGCCAATGGAATCTTGGCCTTTCTTGCAAAGGCGATTGGAGTATAAAAGCTGGGATGTCATGCTACAGTTGTACAGGGTATTTGTGAGGCCACACCTGGAATAATGCGTGCAGTTTTGTTTTCCATATTTACGAAAGGATATACTCGTTTTGGAGGCAGTTCAGAAAAATTACAAAAGGTTGATTCCAGAGATGAGGAGGTTGACATATGTGGAAAATATGAGTCGTGTGGGCCTCTACTCATTGGAATTCAGAAGAATGAGAGGTGAGCGTATCGAAACGTATGAGATTAAGTGGGGGCTTGGCAAGGTGGTAGCAGAGAGGATGTTTCGAATGATAGGGCAGACTAGATCTCGATGGCATAATCTTTGAATCAGAGGCCGCCCATTTAAAACTGAGGTGAGGAGAAATGTCGTATTTCAGTGGTTAGTGCATCTGAGGAATTCGCTGCCTCAGAGAGCTGTGGAGGCTGGGTTATTGAATATATTTAATTCGGAGATAGAATGAATTTTGAGTGTTAATTGTTTAAAGGATTATCGAGAGCGGGCAGGTAAGTGGAGCTGAGTCCATGAGCAGAGCATCCATAATCTTATTGAATGTCGGAGCTGCCTGGAGTGGTCAAACGAACTACTCCTGCCCTAATTTCTTATGTTCTTACGTTTTCATTTTGTTCATTGTCGAAAGAAACTTTGGAATTCCTTCAGCATCAAACCACAGATTGCAACTGAGATAAACACAGCGAGAGGTCGCTGCAGAATCGAGTCAGATGGCAGAATAGACAAGAGAGATGGTTAGATCCAAAACAGCCTCCGAATCCAAAAGGCAGTGACAGGTAGCTGACTGAAATTAGTCAGTGAAGGCGAGCCGGTAAAGTTGTGTTTTGTCTCCGTGGCTTAAGTGGTCAAAGCATTTGTCTAATTAACACGACAGTCTTGGGTTCAACCATTAATACGGCCTAATTTATTTTCACTACGCACAATGGACGAAATTCTTCCCGCGTGAAAGGATTTTTAAATGTAACTACCACAGCAACAGTTTCCATTCTGGATTGACACTCCAATCGCTGCGGGGTGTCGGTGTAATTCCACCGGTGCCATAATTTCTGGTGGGACTAATTTTTGCTTGATCAATAATAATCCAGCAGTGCTGTTTATGACTGTATTTTTGTCAGAACAAACTTGCAGTAACTGATGTAGGGTGTCGTGATCGTATAATAGTTAGTACTCTCCGTTATGGCTGCAGCAACCTCGGTTCAAATCCGAGTTATGGTACAGTTTACTTTTTATCTGTTGTTCTCTCCGGCAACTGTTGATAGAACACAGCAGCACATCAATCTTTATTTTCTTAAACACGTATTATTTTTTTGACAGTAGAAACATGTATACTCTTTCAAACGGACCTGTTTTCTCAACTTTTTCTGCCTTCCAAAAACAATCGCCCTTTCCTGAAAATGCTCCCTTCAATAACTGTAATGGCGGCAGCAGTGGCTGCGTGGGTTAATGGAAAAGGCGCCTGACTTCAATACCAAAGACGTTCTGTCACGGGCATTTAATTCCCCCAGTCAATCGTTTATTTTGCTCTGCATTGAAACTCTTTCACTACATAACATTTCTGGCGCTGCCTCACCTTACGTAAGAACATGACTTTTAATGACAGACTCTAGTTGTATTCTTTCAACATTGTTGCAACTTGGAGCATGGGCAGGACAAGCGTTGAGTTCTGTTTATCCCTAAAGATTGCTGTTTCGATGCAAAAATCAGAAAGCTGAGAAACTGATTACACTCTTGCAGCAAAACATGGTGGCCGACTGGTTCAGGCAAAGGTCTGCTAAAACATTGTGCGCAAATGCGCGGATGCGAATATAATCCTCGTTGTTACTGCCTTCAACGTTTAATGCTTCAGTTTTTTTTGTTCATCGCTTAAGCTTAATGTCCACATTCAACTGTTGCTCCAAATATGCTATACTCAGCTGATGTCATTTCACAAATGACTAATATTTATATTAAAAGGAAAAAAAATGTAGGATTATGGGGAGTGGGACTATTTTGATAGGCTGGGCTTTAAATTTAAATCTTTACCGACAGAATATGAGATTTGAATACGTAATGAGTTGCGTTGTCTCTTTTTATCGGGGGCTTGTTGGTCATCCGATTTGATTCTCACTTTGGGATTTTCAGCTTTGAAATGCGACAGATCCTGGATGCAATTCCTTGACTATTGTCTCAAGGGTTTAGTCAAAAATCACATTTTCACAGCCGAAAGGCACTGCAGAAAAGATTAATAATTTAAATTGAAATGTATGAATTTGCACGTATTTTGTACATCGTCCGAAATCACACAGCTTCACAGGAGCAACGTTAAAACCAACCAATTGAGTAAAGATATTGGATTCCGGGTGTTGTGTCTGCGGCTCTGTGTCTCATTGGATGCGTGACACACGTAGGGGTTGTGAAGAGGCAGAGCATGATGATCGGAAGTTCAAAGAGCGGGAGCAGAGACGATCGGCTGGTTACAGAGCGGGAGCAGAGAGGAGAGGCTGTTTACAAAGCAGGAGCAGAGCTGATTGGCAGTGCCTTGTTCTGGACCTGTGAGGTTTTCGAGCAGTTGCTGAAGAAATTATTTTTTAGCATCTGAAATACTTTGCTGTGCATAATTGTGCTTCACTTTGTATTAAAACAAATGCAATCATTAATTGCGCTGGCTCGAAGATTAAATACAAAAGCTGCTATGTATGTAACTATGTTATACTTGACATCAGAGGACGCGACTGCTTGATTCCTAGTGGTCATCTTCAGACAAGGGCAGGGCCAGTATACAAGATTGGCTTCCATGCTGTTTCGACACTCTGGAGTTTCAATAAAGAATTGTTAATGAAGAATACAAAGAAAAACAGGCTCTCTCTAGTCCACCTGGATCTAATTTATCACGTGCAAACCCGGCGACACCGGCAGAACATGTACCACGAACACGTGGCTGTTTCACGTGACATTGATGTTAACGACCCTCGAATTGTCCTGAATTACGGCCATGGTTCCAAGTGGATTGCTGGCACTATTTTTGCCAAGGAAGGGAATAGGGTGTTTATACTCAAACTTTTAATTGCCGAAACGTGCAGAAAGCATTTAGATCAGACCAATTTGCGATTTACTGACAGCCAGGTACGACTTGAAGAGGATATCACCATCGACGATCCACCAAACCACACACAACCAGCAATCGAACTCGTTGGCAATCACGAGGATGAATCCACCGTTCCTGACAGTCCGGTCAGAGCAGCCGCGTTGCAGCGCAGAAATTCTCTGTCCAACTCACACGGGCCAGGGTTTGAACTTAGACAATAAACCAGGGGGCGAAATGCTCTGGATCGCCTCAACTTGTAAATAACTTGTACCGAAGGTGGGAGTGATGTTATGCATATAACGATGTAATACTTGCCACCAGAGGGCGCGAATTTTGGTGTCCGAATGGTCCCCTGCACACACGTGCAGGGCCAGTATAACATGTTGTCTGGCATGTTGCTTACGCACTCTGGAGTTGTAATAAAGGAGTCAAAGATCACACTAAGTTTAGCTCCCTGTACTCAGACTCGTGGAGTTCTTCTGTACACGACAAAAACAAGGTAAGCTTTGCTGATTCAGGGGAAGAATACTCACCTGACACGCGGGAGACATGGTTATTGTGCAAACAATAAACCTAACACATGCCTTATATATTGTTGAAATATAAACCATAAATTAAAAAATAACTTTGTGCGTAAATTGATAGGAACAGATCATTTGATTCTGAGAATATTTATTTCACCAACAATGGATAGTTCTTCTTTCAAAGTGATGCTGGCCCAATGAAAACGTGCGATGTAGACGTGCATGGAACCCATTGTCTGATCTGGAATCAGAATCACGACCATTGCAGCACAAGGTCCAAAGCCGACAAGTGCAACCTCATCTATCGGAAGGGTAGAAACAGGACATGCTGACAATTCACAGACGGTCAGGCAATATCCGTGGAGAGCAAAACACAGTTTATGTTTCAGGTCCATGATGATCCCTCAGAACCTGTCTATAGGAGGGTGCAATGAGGAGCAGCTGTTTAAATATGGAGCAGAGAAGACGCGGGTCCGAAGCAGGTCAATCCCGATCCCTAGTTTTACTAATGAATTTCAATAAACAAATTACATTTAAAAAGTTAAATGAAGCACTGCGCAAAGAAAAATCTAATTTTTTGGTTTCAGCCCGTCATATCACGGTCTGTGACGCTGCTCCATTTGCGATGGAATCCCGGTGCTGGATATATCGGCCAGACTGAGACTATGTTCATTCTGAATCAGTTCAGTTCTCGATCTTATGAAAGCTGACTGTTATAATTGCTAAATGCAGCAAAGAATATATATAAAAATCCGCTATTGACCAATCGGCATAACTTGATTCCGAAGCTGGGCATGCTGTGTTTCAATTCTTTCACCGGGTTGGTGGGTTATTGTTCCAACAAAATGACTGTGTCATCGTCTGGGCGATGGATCGCATCGACGTCCACATCACCCACGCCATAACAGGAGCTGGTAACTGCTGGATGGGCCACAGCTAATCCACTCTGTTACTTAATTAATGTAGACTCAAAACAGCAGCGTGAACAGAAACGCTGGCGCAGGAAAACCAAAGCTTGACCACTCAAATACTCTACTAAGGAAGCCCTATTCAGACAACGCCCCACAACCAACTTCAGGAATTCCAGTCAACCGGAGGCACAAAGTGTCCGTAGTGCTTGGTCTGCGTTCAAGGCCTCTCTACTTAACACCTGTGTCGAGACGCTTGGTAAATCCACCAGGAAACATCAAGACTGGTTCGACAAGAATAAGCAGGAAATCCAGGAGCTAATAAGCCACACAACAAATGCAAGGCATTGTTGAACTGGAAGCAGATGCAAAACTCGAGAGCAAGAACGCAGTTATTTAGACATCTGGAGGCCGAGGTCCAAGATAAAACTAGCGATGTCATGAACAGATGAAGAAGAGAAATAACACAGGAGATCCAGCAACTTGCTGATAAACATGGTGTGCATGAATTCATTGGCGCAGTCAAGACCAACTACGGTCCAAGCAATGAAGTTTGCACCTCAATGAGGGCCAGGATCGGAACCGTACTTATCAAGGACAGAGAAACAGTAAGTGCCCGCTGGAAGGGGTATTTCAAGATCTCTTAACAGAGACTCTCTCTTCGAAATAAGTGTCCTCGATTCCATCCGACAGCATGCTACCCACCTCGAACTCAGCATAACCACAGCTCGGCATGAGGTTCCAAAGGCCATCCGATAATTGAAGAACAACAAGGTATCGTTAGCACATGTATTCCCAGCTGCTGCAATAAAGAATGGCGGGGAATATCTGTTGGCGCGAATGCATGAAATAATTTCACTCATTTGCAATGCGGAGAGCAAGCCAGGGGATCTCGGAAAAGTTGTAATCATTGCCTTCCTCAAGAGAGGTGATAAGTCCTATTGCTGTATTTACAGAGGAGTTTACCTGCTGTCTGCCCAAGGGAAAGTCATCCGAAGAATCCTCCTCAATCAAATTCTCCAAGTGACTGAAGACTCGTGGTGCTGATTCAGCCCACGAAGGGGCACAGTGGTCATGATCATCACTGCGTGCCAAATTAAAGAAAAAGGCTGGGAGCAGCATCAAACACTGGACAGGACCGACTTTGACCTCAAAAAGGCCTTCGACACCGTCACAGATGAGGGATTATGGATTGTCCACTTCAACTTCAGCTGCTCTCAAATTGTTTTCATTATCCACCACCTGCTTCACGATGACATGCAAGCCATAATGCTGAACAACGGATCCACCACACATGTGCGAACCGGGGTCAAGCAAGGTTGAGTCATCATAACAACGCTCTTCTAGATCGTCCTTTCTGCAATGATCTATCTGACTCTCAATATGCTCTCCCCTACTTTTGAGCTAATCTACAGAATAAGTGTGAAATTGTTCAAACTCCATCACCTGCAGTCCAGATCCAAAGTCGTACCACCATCTGCGATTTAATTATAATATGCAGAGGATGCTTGCGTCTGTGAACAGTGGAAGGTCGAACTCCATACCTTTGTCAATACCAGCAGCGAAGCGTACGAGTGCATGGGCCTTACATTAACCATCCACAAGACATAGGTTTTCGACCAACCTGCACCGCCATACAATACAGCCATCTTATTATCAAGAACCATGCCGAGGCCTTGGACAACGTGGACTATTTTGCATACCTCGGAACACTAATGTCAACAAGGGAAGACGTCGAAGACAAAGTCCAACACCGCCTTCAGTGTGCAAGTGAAACGTTCTGTCACCTGAGGAAGAGAGTGTTCAATGAGCAGGATCTGAAGTCCGGCACCAAGCTCAATGCCTGCAGGGCTGTAGTGATGTTCCCCCTCCTGCATACTTCACAGGCATAGCCTTTATAGAGCAGGCACTTCAAATCACTGGAAATGTAGCAAAAATGCTTCATCGGCAAGTTCCTGCAAATATATTGGCAGCATAGGAACAGCAACGGCAGAATACTCGCTCAGGAAAACATCTAAGCATGGAAGTATTGACCACACTCCATCAGCTCTGATGGACAGGTGACTTCGTCCTCATGTCTGATATTAATCTGCCACAATAAGGTGCTCTACTCAGAGCACCAACAGGGCAAGCGAGTCCATGGTGGCATAAGAAACTCTTCAAGAACATTCTCAAAACAGCCTTGAAAAATTATTACATTCCCACCGACATCTGGGAATCGTTGGATTAAGACGGCTCAAAGTGAGGCAGAAACATTTGGGAAGGCGCCAAACACCTCATGTCTCTTCGCTGGAATCACACAGAAGCCAAGCACAAACCGGGGAAGAAGCCCACGACAACCCAAGCACCACACCCTTCCGTCCGTTCTACCACCGCCTGCCCAACTGGTGACAAAGACTGTGGTTCTCGCATTGACTCATCACTCACCGGAGAAAAAATATTGTGAGGAAGCAAGTCATCCTCGACTCCGAGCGAGTGCCTAAGGGGAGACAAACAGGGGAAGACCGAAATAAATAGATGCATTCAAGGAAGTATATATACGCATACGAGTGCTGACATTGAAGGGGTTTGATGCAGATGGGAGGAAGCAGGCCCTTGCGGAGCATAAACATAGACACTAACCTGATTGGCCGAATGGTAGTTTATGTGCTCAAAATAATTTGTATTACATTTTGTACATCAGTAACCTTTATATTTCCAGTATAACTAACCCATACTCAATTCTGATACTTTACTGATGTATGAGAGATTTTTCCTCTCCATGTGCTCTCTCTAACACACAGTGCCCACTGAACTTCCAATATACACAGCCATTTCCCAACATGGGATGATTTCATTCTGTGAATATAATTGCTCAACACTCAGTAAACGTTCACTTTCCAATATGCACAGCCCATGACCGGATAATGATACATTTTTCAGATAGGAGAGATTTCTCTTGTGACTATACTGGTATTATTCAGTACCTGTTATATTTCCAACATATTGAGCCAATGCCCAATATTGACTTTACTGTTATGGGAGAGATTTATCTTCTCAATATTCCTGAATTTAATGCGCACTAACATGGATGGTAATAGTGCAGTAAAGAAATAAAAGATGCTCCAGAGAAGGTGTTTGTGGGAACAGCAGAATATTTCCTGCATCAGATGCCCGAGAGCGGGAGAACTGGTTAAGCTCCGATTTATTGAAATTACGGTTGAGACCGGAAGGTTGTAAAATGCCGAAAGGAAAGATATGGTCCGCAGCCCATTTACTCAGCACAGGAAGACTGGTCAAGCCGGTTTGATTCCGGCCAATACAGAACCCTGTACGGTTTGTATTCGGAATCATGAGACCAATACAAAAGCCAAATTCTCACATCTTTTCAGCGCTAGAAAAAACAAGCCTGACTGATATTCTCGGCAGTCGATGTTTCATGAGGATAGAGGTTTGAAGCTAAATGTAAGTTTCTCCAAAATCAGCAAGCTCATCAATACAGAAAGCCAAATGTCAAGGTGCTGCATTGGCGGTAATCGAAAATGAGTATAAGACATTCAATGAGACACAGAGACGAATACAGCTAGAAACATTTAACCTTACTGAGTAAGTTGAATTTCATATCGCTCCTGTGCAGATCTGGAATTTCAGTAGACGTGGGAAAATCGCACGAGATTACGTAAATTTTATTTAAAATATTTATGTTTTCTGGAATGTCGATCGGTGTTGAAAAGCTAATTTGTGACTAAAATTGAGCCTCGTTCGTCCGCGATGTGAATCGGGACTGCTTGAAACTCAGCTTTAAAATCCCGAAAGAAAGAATCATGCCCATAAAGCAAAGCAACCGCGTATTCAAATTTCAGATTCTGAAGAAGCTGCAATATGTTATTCGGCCCATCGTGCCTACGCTGGCTCTCTGAGAGTCCAACACCCCTTGGTCCAACAAAGGTTATCCCTTTAAAGTAAATATTAATAATTTGAGTCGTGATATGAGTGGAATGTAGCATGATTTCGACACAAAAATTAAGGGTGTTACCTTGCAATCAACTTCCACCCGACCAGCCTCCACAATCAATGTGATATACTCCGCCATGTCTGCTTCCTCTCGCGTGATTTAACCAGCAAACTCTTCTTCCCATCTCTTATCATTTCCATTCTGAAGAGACTGCTTCTTCCGCGACATCCTGGTCCATTCCGCAGCCATTTGAAGCAGCGCCTTCCCTTCTCAGGACATCTTCCCAGGCAAGCGCAGGACATGCAACACCTGCATTGTTACCTCCTGACTACCCAATCTCAGGCTCCCAAACACACCTTCCAGGTAAAACTTTGTTTTACTTGTATTTCGTTCAATGTGTTATTCTGTATTCGCTGCTCACCATGTGGTCTCCTCTGCACTGGGAAGACTAGACACAGATTGGGTGATCGCTTTGTGGGGCACCTTGTTTCAGGCGGCAAGCTTGACACTGAGCAGCCAGTCACAAGTTACTTTCATTCTCCGGCGCACTCCCCTACTGGAATCGATGTTTTTGGTGAAATTAAACTCAATGTAAGCTCGAGGAACGGCTCCTCATCTTTCGATCCGTTAGTTTCCAAACTTCTGTACTCAAGATTGAGTACAACAACTGAAGGTCTTAAACAACGCTCCAATTTTTTGGACACTTGCTGCTGTTAATGATTCTGCAGTTCCCATTTAGAGATCCACTAGACCCATCTTTTGTTTCTATATTTGACCAATTTTATCCCTTTTGCATTGCACAATCAATCCCTTGATTCATTTCATCTCGTGCCTTCCATCCTGTCAGAGATCTTCGCATTTGTTCCGTCCCCAGGGCCCATCCATTTCATTGCCTCGGAACCAGTTTAAAACCTGCTACAACTCGAACTATTTCCAGTTGTGATGATTCGTCATCAATCTGACACGTTAAATTAACTTAGCTCCTCAGAAATGTATTCTGGCCTGCTGATTATGTCTGGCAATCGCTGTTTGAATTTCGGATTTTCAGCGCAGCCAGTACTTTCCCTTGGAAATATTCAGATCAGCTCCTTGGTTGTGAGGCACAGTGATGAAGCAGCAAGGTCTCGTTTTATAAACAGAAAAGCACAGACGCGTCCCCTCTCGATGCATGCATAAAATGTTGCTTTTCAAACTCCTGTTGCTCCTAAAGATCTCGAATTGCAGCTAAATCTGCCAATCCGTGTGTCTGAAGATCCAGTGAATCGCCTGGATATGTCGGAGATCGACGCTGCTCCATGCATTTTTCTTGAATTTGGCGCGTGGTGAAGATCATGTCCATTGTGCACCTCAGTGGGCAGAATCAGTACTACGAATCTGTGACTCGACAGTCTATGCGAGAAGCGGATTCAGGAGGCTTCTTCAGATGACTTTCCCTGGCGTAGACAGAAGGGAAGCTCCTCTGTAATTGCCGCAAACGGATTTGTCGCCTTTGCTGGAGCTCGTCAATATTACAGCGTCTCCGAAATCCTCTAGTCTTGCTCTCCTCATTTCCAAATAAAATAAATCAGTTCATGGATTCGCGCTAACAGTAATTCCCCGCCATGCTTTAGTGCTTCGGCGGGGATTCCATGTGCTCCTGAGGCCTTGTTGTTCTTCAAGTATCGGGAGGCCTTTTGAACATTGTGCCGGGTTGCGATTTTTCTGAGTTGGTGACGGTTAGCATGCTGTTAAATTGAATCGAGGTCACTCATGTCGAAGACAGAGTCTCTCATAAGCAGATTTCGCAGTACGCATTCCAGCGGGCATTTACTGCTTCTCTCTCCTTGATAATTACACTTCCGTTTCTGGCCCTCGGTTGGGTACAAACTTCACTGCTTGAACGTAATTGGTCTTGAATGCGCTAATTAATGTATGCACGTCGTGTTTGTCAGCTTATTGCTGGATCTCCTGCATTATTTCTACACCCCCCCATCTGTTATTTATGTCGCGAGTTCTATCTAGGATCGCGGCCTTCAGATGTCTAAAGAACTGCTTTCTTGCTCTGGAATTGTGCATCTGTTACCAATTCTAGAATGATTCGCATTTATTGCTTATTAGCTCCTGGATCTCCTGGTCATTTTTGGCGAACCAGTCTTGATGTTTCCTGAAGGATTTATCAAGCGTCTCTGCACAGCTGGTAACTATAGAGGCCTTCACGGCAGACCAGGCAATGTGGACACTCTGCCTGACTGGAATTCCTGAAGTTGGCTTCGGTGCGCTGTCGGAATAGCGCCTTCTGAATAGCTTCTTTGAGTGCTCCAGCGTTGGTTTTCCTGTGCCAGCGTTTCTGTTCCCGATGCAGTTTGGATTCTACGTTTATTTAATAACAGGATGCAATTGGCGTTGGTTCATCCAGCAATCATCAGCTACTGTCATGGCGTGGGTGTTGCGGACCTCGTTGAGATCCCTAACCCAGACAATGACGTAGTCATCTTGTTGGATCAGTAAACCAGCCATCTTGTGAATGAATTGAAACATACACCGCCCAGCTTCTGAATCAAGCAATGCCGATTGGTCGATTGCTGATTTTTTTATATCCTGTTGCTGCATTTTGCAATTACGGCAGTTAGCTTTCTTGTCACCAGAAAACCAACAACTGTTTTTAGGATGAACATAGTCCCAGGGGGCCGATATCTGCAGCACCGAGATTGCAAGGCAAATGGAGCAATGTCACAGACCGAGATATGACGGTCTGAAATCCGCAAATGGGAGTTTTCTTTGTGCAGCGCTTCATGTAAATTTAAATTTAATTTGTTTACTAAAGTTGATTAGTAAAGCGGGGCATTGCAATTGGTCGGGAATCGAAACCATGTCTTATCTGCTCCCTCATTTAAGCAGCTGTTCCTCACTGCAACCCTCTTTAGACATGTTTTGAGGAACCACCATCAAACTGAAATGTTAACTCTGTTTCACTCTCCACGGATACTGCCTGACCTTCTGTTTATTTCCAACATTTTCTTTTTATCATCATCGTAGGCAGGCTCTTGAAGCGAGGATGACGAGCTTCCACGCCAAAAAGCAATGAGTACACAGATGTATTAATGAATGCCCTAATATTCCAGATCCTGAAATATATCGTGAAGAGTGGAACTTGCCTGTGCTTGGAAATCTTAACGTGTGGTGGCCGTGGCATACCAGCAACCACACAGGTTTGACAGTGGTCGGTCTTGATCCAGTGGCAAGGTATACGGAAGTCAAACTGGAGAACAGCTCAGCTGTACAGGCCGAGCGCGCACACATATCGTTGTGGGGGTTGGCCCATGCTGCCCTTGGGCTCTCGTGTCTTCTGAGCCCCAGATTCACGCCTCTATTGGGCCCCGGCCACTTCCATCTATGGACTCTTGCCTCTCCTACATCCCTCCTGCTGTGTCTGCCCGCACTGCAATCAGTGACCTGACTTTGTAGCCATCGCCCTCCTGCAGCAGCACGCGCTGCTCCTTGCAGTGACATGCGGCTGCAAGCTTCTACCTCCAAAGGCCCCGGCCTGCTGATGGTCTTGCAGGCCGGGACCGCGCTGATTTCTGGGCCAGGCCACCGCACGCTGCTCCCTCCAATTGCACCGGCCAGCTGATGGTCTTGCAAGATGGGACCGCGCCGATTTCCAGGACAGGCGTCTTCATTGTGCTCGATCCTTACTATAGATGCGGCTGCATTTGTCAGCTTTAGACCTTGTGCTGCAATGATAGCGCTTCTGATTTCAGTTAAATGGCAACGGGTTACAATCAAGTCTAGATCGCACGTTTTCATTGGGCTAGACTCACTTTGAAGGAAGAGCTGATCATTGTTGGTGCAATAAGTATCCTCAGAATCAAGTGATCTTTAATTTCGATTTTCGCACATAGTTTTTTTTTAATTTATATTTTATAACCCAACAATGTTTAAGGGATGTGTTATATTTATTATTTGCACAATATTCATGTCTCCCGCGTGGCAGGCGAGAATTCTACCCCTGACCCACCAATGCTTACATTGTTTTGAAATTTATTCTTCATGCCAGCGCAATTAATTATTGCATTTGTTAATACAAAGTGAAGCGCAATAAAACACTGCAAAGTTCTTCAGATGCTGAAAAATAATTCATTCAGGAACTGCTCGAGACATGCCACAGGTCCAGCGCCAGATACTACCACTCAGCTGTGCTCGCGCTCTGTAAATAGCCGCTCCTCTCTGCTCCCGCTCTGTAAACAGCCGTCCCACTCTGCTCTCGCTGTGTCAACAGCCGCTGCTCTCTACTCCCGCTCTGCAAACAACCGCCCCTCCCTGCTCCCATTGTGTAAACAGCTTCTTCCCACAGTTCCCGCTCTGTAAACAGTCACTTTTCTCTGCTCCCACTCTGTAAATAGCCGCTCCTCTCTGCTTCCGTTCAAAAAACAACCGCTCCTCTCTGCCCCCGCTCTGTAATCAGCCGTTCCTTTCTGCTCCCGCTCTGTAAATAGCAGCCCCTCCCTGCTCTCGCTTTGTCGACAGCTTTTTCCCTCTTTTCGTGCTCTGCAAATAGTCACTTCTCTCAATCCCGCTCTGTAAATCGCCGCTCCTCTCTGATCGCGCACTTTAAACAGCCGCTCCTCTCTGCACCCGCTCTGTAAATAACCGCTCCTCTCTGCTGTCGCTCTGTAAAAAGTCGCTCCTCTCTGCTCCCACTCTGTAAATAGCCGCTCCTCTCTGCTCCCGCTCTGTAAACAGCCGCTCCTCTCCACTCCTGCTCTGTAAACAGCCACTCCTCTCTGCTCCTGCTCTGTAAACAGTCGCTACTCTCTGCTCCCGCTCTGGAAATAGTCGCTCCTCACTGCTCCCGCTCTGTAAACAGCCGTTCCTCATGCTGTGCCTCTTTGAACAGCCGCTCCTCTCACCTCCCACGTGTTTAAGATGTGCAATGAGACACAGAGCCACTCAAACCCAGAAACCTATAATTTGCTCAGTTGTTTCGTTTTAATGTTGCTCCTGTGAAGTTCTGTGATTTCGTACGATGTACAAAATATGGCGCAAATTCACAAGTTTTTAATTTAAATTATTGATCTTGTGTGCAGTGCCTATCAGCTGTGAGAAGGTGGTTTTTGACTAAATGCTGGCGAAGACAGTCAGGGATTTGCACCATGGATCTGTCGCATTGCAACACTGATAATCCCAAAGTCTGAATCGAATCACTAGACCAATGAGCGTCCTTTAAAATACAACGCAACACGATGCATGTTGAAATCCCATCCAATGTCGGTAAAGAAGAAAGTATGAACTCCCTCCCGCCTGTATTGTGTCGTTGAGTGAACTATCAAATTAGTCCGCCTCCCCATAATCCTACACAAGTTTTCCCATTATTATACATGTTAATAGTTTGAGACATGACATGAGCTGAGTGTAGCATACTTGGAGTAAAAGGTTTATTTGGACATGAAGCTTACGGTGATTAACAAAACCAACAGAGGCATCAAATGGTCAGCGCAATAACAATGAGGATTATATTCGAATCCGCACGTGTAGCGCACAATGGATTTGCAGTCCTTCGCCTCAACCATTCGGCTACCTCGGTTTACTGGTGTGTACACTAAATCTGCTTTCTGCTTATTTAACCAAAACTGAAAACCTCAGCTACAAACGGTACTCGCCGCTAGTGCTGCCCGTGCACCCAGTTGCAACAATGTTCAAATTGTACAATTAGCGTCTGTCAGTAAAAGGCCTTCCGTTGCTTCAGTTGAGGGAGCGCCAGAAATCTTCGATTGTGAAACAAATTCAGAACAGAGAAAACCAAACACGTTTGACGCGGTGAATTAAACGACCACGCCAGGACTTTGTTAGCATCGACGTCCGGCGCCTTTTCCTTCAACTTTTTTGTTGAGGTTTCTGTAGTGTAGTGGTTATCACGTTTGCTTTATATGTAAAAGGACCATGGTTCGATCCTGGGTAGAAACATTATCGGTTAAGAAAGCAAATGGCATGTTGGCCTTCATAGCGAGGGGATTTGAATACAGGGGCAGGGAGGTGTTGCTACAGTTGTACAGGGCCTTGGTGAGGCCACACCTGGAGTATTGTGTACAGTTTTGGTCTCCTAACTTGAGGAAGGACATTCTTGCTATTGAGGGAGTGCAGCGAAGGTTCACCAGACTGATTCCCGGGATGGCGGGACTGACCTATCAAGAAAGATTGGATCAATTGGGATTGTATTCACTGGAGTTCAGAAGAATGAGAGGGGACCTCATAGAAACGATTAAAATTCTGACGGGTTTAGACAGGTTAGATGCAGAAAGAATGTTCCCAATGTTGGGGAAGTCCAGAACCAGGGGTCACAGTCTGAGGATAAGGGGTAAGCCATTTAGGACCGAGATGAGGAGAAACTTCTTCACCCAGAGAGTGGTGAACCTGTGGAATTCTCTACCACAGAAAGTAGTTGAGGCCAATTCACTAAATATATTCAAAAGGGAGTTAGATGAAGTCCTTACTACTCAGGGGATCAAGGGTTATGGCGAGAAAGCAGGAAGGGGGTACTGAAGTTTCATGTTCAGCCATGAACTCATTGAATGGCGGTGCAGGCTAGAAGGGCTGAATGGCCTGCTCCTGCACCTATTTTCTATGTTTCTATGTTTCTAACTCATGCAGTCACTGCTGCCGCCACAATTGTGGTGAGGAGAATTGTAAGAAAAGGGCTATTTTTTTCTGGAAAGCAGGAAAATCTGAGACAAGAGGCACGTTTGAATTAGTAAAACTATATCTACGGCAAACAGTATAATATTTGTTTCATATAGTGCAGATTGATGTTTTGCTGTGTTTGATCAACAGGTGCCGCGGATGACAAAAGATAAAAAGCAAACTGTGCCGTAACTCTGATTGGAACCGAGGTTGCTGCGGCCACAACACAGAGTACTAACCACGATACGATCACGGCGACGCACAGCAGCTGTCGCAAGGCTGCTCGCACCACAGCAAGATCAGACGCAGCACTTCTTAGAAAAGATGGATTCTTTACATGAGGCCAAAATCAGCCCCGCCAGAAATAATGGCAGCAATGGAATTCGACCCACACCCTAAAGCGACTGGAGCGTTAATCCAGAATATTGGAGCCATCGGCAAATTTAAAAGGATTGTAGCCCTTTCACCTGGGAAGAAATGAGCCTCTTGAGCGTTGTGAAAAAAAGCCAAGGGAGTGGAGGTTGGGTCATTGAATATATTTAAGGAGGCGACATTGAGAATTTTGAGCGATAAGGGATCAAAGACTTATGGGGAGTCGAATGGAGGATCTATTCTTGACTCGACAGGCGCTTTGATCAGCTGAGCCACGCAGCGAAACCACGCTTTTACGAGCTTACCTTCACTGAGTCCACTGTCATTGCCTTTTGGAGAGTGAGGCAGTTTTGGATCTAACCATCTCTCTTGTCTATTCCGCCATCTGTCCCGATGCTGCTGCTATCACTCACTGCATTTATCTCACTTTCAATCTCTGGTTGATCTGAAGGAAGTCCAGTATTTGTTTCGAACATGAACTAAATGAGAACATAACAACATAAGAAATGGAGCAGGATTAAGCCATTTGGCCACGCGAGCCAGCTTCGACATGCAATTAGAACATGGCTGATCTACAACTGTACATGGAATTGCGAAGTCCACACCTAGAGTACTGCATACAGTTCTGGACTCCATATATTAGGAAGGATATACTTGCATTGGTGGCTCTTCAGAAAAGCTTCACTACGTGTTGAAGAAAGGTTGAATAGGTTGGGCCTATACTCATTGGAATTCAGAAGAATGAAAGGTATTCTTATCGAAATATATACGTTAATGAAGGTGCTCGAAAAGATGAATACAGAGAGGATAGTTGCAAACGTAGGGAAAGTGAAAGTAGCGGATATAGTCTCAGAATAAGCGGCAGCACATTTAAAATAGGGAAGAGGGGGAATGTATTCTACCTAACAATATAAGGAAATAAGAATATAAGAAATAGGAGCAGGAATAGGCCATTTGGTCCATAAAGCCTGTTCCACCGTTCAATAAAGTCGTGGCTGATCTGATCATGGATTCAGCTGCATTTCCTTGACCGCTTCCCATAACCCTTTACCCCGCTTATCTCACAATATTCTGTATATCTCCGCCTGAAATGTATTCAAACAGCCTCCACAGCTCTCTGGGGCAGAGATTTGCAAAGATTTACAACATTGTGAGAGAAGCAATTCCTCCTCATCTCAGTTTTAAATAAGTGGCGACTTGTTCTGAGACTATATCCCCTTGTATTCTTTTTCCCATATAAGCGGAAACGTCCTCTCTGCATCCACCTTGTCGAGCCGCCTCATTATATTATATGTTTCAATAAGTTGACCTCTCATCCTTCTGAACTTCTATGTGTACAGGCGCAACCTACTGACCCAAAATGTACGCAGTACTCTAGGTGTCGCCTCATCAATACCATGTATACTTGTAGCAGGACCTCTCTGCTTTTATATTCAATACCCATTCAATAAACGCATTCCTGATTACCTGCTCTATCTGCATACTAAATTTTTGTGTTTCGTGCACACGGACCCGCAGGACCATCTGTACTGCAGCATTTTGAAATTTTCCTCCATTGAAAACGAATTTGCTTTTATACATTTCTACCAAAGTGGATAACCTCACATTTTCCCAAATTATACTGCTCCTGCCAAATGATTGCTCATCTCTTAACCTGGCAAAACTTTTTGCAATTTTTTTGTGTTCAACTCACAACTTGCTTTCCCACCCATCTTTTTTTTATCAGCTAAATTGGCGACATTGCACTCGGTTCCTTCAGCCAAATCAATAATATAGAGTGTAAGTTGTGGAGGTCGCAGCACCTATCCCTGCGGCACGCCAAGAGTTAATGTTTGCCAAATGGACAATAAACAATTGATCCCGACGCTCTATTTTCTTTTAATTAACCAATCTTCTATCAATGCTAATATATTACCCCAACCCAAGACCACGTATTTAACTTGTGCAGCAAAAGTTTATGTTGCATGTTATAGAATGCTTTCTGGAAAGCGAAATTCACCACATCCAATGGTTACCTCTTATTCACCCTGCTCGTTACATCCTCAAAGAACTCCAGCAAATTTGTCAAACATGGATTCTCTTTGATAAAACCATGATTGTTTAAATTATGCTTTTCGAAATGATCTGCTACTGCTTCCTTAATAATGGACTCCAGCATTTTCCCAACGACAGATGTTAGGAAAACTGATCGAAAGTTTCCTGCTTTCTGTCTGCCTCCGTTTTTACACAGGGGCGTTACATTTCCGGGTTTCCAATACGCTGGGAGCTTCCCAGAATCCAGGAAAAATTGTCAGATTACAACCAATGCATCCACTATTACTTTAGCCATTTATTTTAAGATCCTAGGATGCAAGCCATCAGGTCCAGGGACTTGTCCGCCTTTACGCCCATTATTTAACCGAGTACTATTTCTTTCGTGATAGTGATCCATACCTCCCGAAATCCCATTGAGTATCCACAATTGGGATATTTGTCTTCTAACGTGAAGCCCGTTACAAAATATTTGTTCAACGTCTCTGCCATTTCCGGGATCCCCATTATTAATTACCCAGTCTTGCCCTCTAGGGGACCAATATTTACTTTAGCCATAGTTTTCCTTCTTTGGCACCGGAAGAAACTCTTGTTATCTGCCAGTTTACTTTCAGATGGACAGGAGCATGGCAAAGGCAATTTATTCCAAAGAAGTTTGGGGTAATGCCTTTGGGGAGGGCTAACAGGGCAAGGGAATGCATATTAAATGTTAGAACATTTGGAAGTGTAGAGGAATAAAGGGAGCTTTGAGCGCAGGTAAACACATGCCTGCAGGTAGCAGTCCACATCAGTCATGATCATAGAGAATCAAGGGGCCAAATGGCTGACTCATGCTCATATTTCATATTTTCTCATGTTCTGACAATTTGTTTTAATGGCATATGGAACGCATGGGCCAAAACTAGAAAACTGCGCGTAGTTCTGCTCATTTTATTACAGCGACAAGGTGATTGCCGTAGAGCTGGTCGAGAGCAGATTTACGAGGATGTTACCTGGATTGGAGGATATTAGCTATCAGGAAAGATTACATGGGATGGATTCATTTTTTTCAGAGTAGCAGATGCTGAGAAGTGAACTCATTGAGGTGTATACAATTATGAGGGTTAAGATAAAATGGACAGTAGCGACCTATGATATGGGTCAACAACAAGAGGTAATAAATTAACATAATAAGTTGGGACTCAGAGTGGATTTTTTTCACCCATAGAAAGGTGGAGGTGTGAAACCCACAGCCTGAAAAGGTGGTATAGGCAGAAGACTGTACCCTATCTAAAAATTACCTGGATGTGCAATAGAACTGCATGAAAGTGCAGGGCTACGGACCCAGTTTTTGAAAGAAGGATTCGGCTGGAACCAACTAGGGGGTGGCCATCTTAGACTGGGTGTTGTGTAATGACAGAGGATATGTTAGCAATCTCGTTGTGCGAGGCCCTTGGGGAAGAGTGACCGTAATATGGTGGAATTCTACATTAGGATGGAGAATGATACAGTTTATTCAGAGACCATGGTCGAACGTAAAGAAGGGTAACTTTGAAGGTATGAGGCGTGAATTGGACAGGATAGATTGGCGAATGATACTGAAGGGATGATCAGTGGATGGGCGATGGTAGACATTTAGAGACTGCATGGATGAACTACAACAATAGTACATCCCTGTCTGGCATAAAAATAAAAAAAGGGAAGGTGGCGCAACCGTGGCTATCAAGGGAAATCAAGAATAGTATTAAAGCCAAGGAAGTGGCATACAAATTGGCCAGAAATAGCAGCCAACCCGGGGACTAGGAGAAATTTAGAACTCAGCAGAGGAGGACAAAGGGTTTGATTAGGGAGGGTAAATAGATACGAGAGGAAGCTAACAGGGAACATTAAAACGGACTGCACATGCTTCTCTATATATTTGAAGAGAAAAAGTTTCGTAAAGTCAAACGTAGGTCCCGTGAAGTCAGAATCAGGGGATGTCTTAACGGGGAACAAAGAAATGGCAGACTAATTGAACAAGTAATTTGATTCGGTATTCACGAAGGAGGATGCAAACACCCTTCCGGATATAAAACGGGTCAGAGGGTCTAGTAAGAAGTTGGAACAGAGGGAGATCCTTATTAGTCGAGAAATTGTGTTGGGGAAATAGATGGGAGTGAAGACCGATAAATCCGCAGGGTGTGATGGTCTGCATCCCAGAGTATTTAAGGAGGTGGCCTTGGAAATAGCGAATGCATTGACAGTCATATTCCAACATTCCATCGTATCTGGATCAGTTCCTCTGGAGTGGAGGGATTCCAATTAACCCAACTTTAAAAACAAGGAGGGATGTAGAAAACAAGGAATTATACACCGGACAGCATGACATCGATAGAGGGTAAAATGATGGAATCAATGATTAAGAATGTCATCGCAGCGCATTTAGAATAGGTGACATAATCGGTCCAAATCAGCATCGATTTGTGAAAGGAAAATCATGCTTGACCAATCTTCTGGAATCTTTTGAGGATGTTTCCTGTGGAGTGAACAAGGAAGTTGATGTGATGTATTTGGACTTTCAGAAGGCTTTCACCAAGGTCCCACACAAGAGATTAATGTGCAAAGTTAATGCACATGGGATTGGGGGTACTGTGCTCACGTGTATTGAGAACTGGTTGGCAGACAGGAAGCAAAGAGTAGGTGTAAATGGGTACTTTTCAGAATGGCAGGCAGTGACGTTTGTGGCACTGCAATATTCTGTGGTGAGGCCCCAGCTGTTTTAATTGTACAATACTGATTTAGACAAGGCGATTAAATGAAGTATCTCCAGATTTGCGAATGACACTAGGTTGGGTGGCAGAGTGAGCTGCGAGGTGGATGCTATGAGGCTTCAGATTGACTTGGATAGGTTAGGTGAGTGGGCAATTGCTTGGCAGATGAAGCAATATGTGGATATATGTCAGGTTATCCACTTTGTTGGTAAAAACGGGGAGACTGACTATTATCTGAATGGTGACATATTATGAAAAGGGGAGGTGCAACTAGACCAGGGTGTCATGGTACATCAGTCATTGAGTGTTGGCATGCAGGTACAGCAGGCGGTTAAGAAAGAAAATTGATTATTGGCCTTGATAGCGAGGGGATTTGAGTACAGGGGCAGGGCGGTGTTACTACAGTTGTACACGGCCTTGATGAGGCCACACCTGGAGTATTGTGTACAGTTTCGTCTCCTAACTTGAGGAAGGACTATCTTGCTATTGAGATAGTGCAGCGAAGATTCACCAGACTGATTCCCGGGATGGCGGGACTGACATATCAAGAAAGACTGGATCAACTGGGCTTTTATTCACTGGAGTTCAGAGGAATGAGAGGGGATCTCATAGAAACGTTTTAGATTCTGACGGGTTTAGACAGGTTCGATGCTGGAAGAATGTTCCCAATGTTGGAGAAGTCCAGAACCAGGGTTCACAGTCTAAGGAGAAGGGCTAAACCATTTAGTACCGAAGGAGTAGAAACGTCTTTAACCAGAGAGTGGTGAACCTGTGGAATTCTCTACCACAGAAAGTTGTTGAGGCCAATTCACTAAATATATTCAAAAAGGAGTTAGATGTAGTCCTTACTAATCGGTGGATCCAGAGGAATGGTGAGAAACCAGGAATGGGGTACTGAAGTTGCATGTGCAGCCATGAACTCATTGAATAGCGGTGCAGGCTCGCAAGGCTAAATGGCCTATTCTTGCACCTATTATCTATGTTTGTATTCCTCCAGCCACGTATTCTTCTGATTTATCCTGCGATTCCGAATCTGTCTAACACGTGGCACTGTTAGCAACTCTGAGATTAGTATTTTGAAGTACTACATTTTAATTTAGCTCCTAGCTTCCTAATTGCGTCTCGTAGGAATTCATCACGTTTTTTTTACCTATATCGTTGGTAACTATATGCACCCCGACAAGTGGTTGTTCACCCTCCCTTTCCAGAATGTCCTTCACCCGCTTCGAGTAATCCTCGACCCTTGCACCAGGAAGCCAACATACCATCCTGGATTCTCAGTTGCGGTCTCCTTCCTATTGAATCCCTTATCGCTATCGCACTCCCACTCTTTTTCCTGCCCTCCTGTGCAGCAGAGCCAGACATGGTGCCAGGAACTTGGCTGCTGCTGCCTTCCCCTGAAGAGTCATCCGCCTCAACAGTACCCAAAGCGGTGTATCTGTTTTGCAGGGGGATGACCGCAAATGACCACTGCAATACCTTCCTTGCACTGATCTTCCTGTTGGTCACCCGTTCCCTATCTGGCTTTTCCTGCGATGCGACCAGCTCGCTAAACGTGCTATTCACGTCATTCTCTGCACCGTGGATGCTCTAGACTAAATCCAGCCGCAACTCTCGTGCTGCAATGCGGTCTGTTATGAATTGAAGACGGATGCAGTTCCCGCACAAACAGACGTCAGGGACACCAGAGGCGTTCCTGAGTTCACATATAGTACAGGAGGAGCATAAAACGTGTCCGAGCTCTCCTGCCATGACTTAACTCTTGGATTAACTTAATGGGGCAACAACAATGTTAAAAGGTCACTTACTGATAAAGAAATAAAAATAAAAACTACTGACCAATCACCAGTCAATCACTTACCCCTTTGGTGTGACATCACCTTTCAATTTGTTTCTACATCTTCTTTGCCTTCTCAGTGGAGCTGCACCAGCTGGCCTCAGCGATGCGTTGGGCCTTTTTATAAGTTTCTCTGATGCACATCGCGAGCCGCTCCGACTCGCTACGAACTCCCGAGCTTCAGCGATGCGTTGAGCCTTTTCTTAGACCTCTCCAACGCACCTCGCGACCATCCCCGACTCACCACGACCTCCCCAGCCTCAGCTACGTGTTGGTCTTTTAATGGGCCTCTCCGGCGCACCTCCCGAGCCTCTCCGACTCACCAAGAGCTCCAGAGCCTCAGCGACACGTTGGGTCTTTTTATAAGGCTCTCCGACGCACCTCTGGAACCTATCCGACTCACCACGAATTTCAAGCTTCAGCCACGCGTTGGGACGTTTTATAGGCCTCTCCGACGCAAGTCCCGAGCCTCCTGGTCTCACTACGAACTCCGGAGTATCAATGTCGTGCAGGACCTTTTTATAGGCTTCTCCGACCACCTCCCCAACCTCACCGACTCACCACGAGCTCCCGAATCTCAGCGGCGCGTTGTGTCTTTTTGGAAGCGTCTCCAACGCAACGACCGAGGCTCTTCAAAACAACACGAACTCCCGAGCCTCAGCTAGGCGCAGTCCATTCTATAGGCCTCTCCGACTCAACTTCCGAGCCTCAGCGATGCGTTGGTCCTGTTACTAGGCCTCTCCAACTCACCGTGAGCTCCCGCGACACGCCGACGCGTTGGACCTTTTTATAGGGCTCTCCGGCGCACCTCCCCACCCTCTCCGACTCACCACGAACAACATACTTACCTGTTCCATAATGGAAACGGCTCACTCCTTCAAATATAAACAAGTAATACCAAAGCGCTGTGAAATAACTGTCACCTGCCCCTGAATCATTGTGGCTCTTTGGAATCTAAATACTCACATGGAACCATTAATAAGTATATGAAATGTGAGGGAAACATCAATTATCATTCCAACGTCGAATCATTGCCTGATCTTAGCGAGGATTAAACAACCTTTGCTTTGCATCTGCCTGCACTATCATATAAGTACTTCACGCTAGCCCATTGTGCCACTAGAGCCACACTATGGCAATGTGAGGCATCAGTGCTCCCAAGTTACAGCTGTATTTTCCACCGATCTTACGTACAAGTGTGCATAGAGTCATTCCGATCAAAAATACGCCATTAATTCCATCGTTTCTGTGCCACACACAGAAAAATGTTTCAAATTATTCCCACGTCAGAGATTTTTGCCAAAGCCCTGCTTTATATTTCTGTGTATTTGTTTATTATTTACAATGGAGGAAGGATATATTCACCTTGGTGTGAGTGCAGCCTAGGACTTTCCAAATGACACCTAGAATCCAAGGCGAGATTACAAAATTAAAGTTGTATTCTATTGAATTTAGAAGGATAAGGTGTGACTTGACCAATCAATTCAAGATATTAAGGGGAAATGTTACTATAAGCAGAGATAAATTTTTCCCGCTGTCTGTGGAATCTCGGATTCGGGGTCATAGTCCACACATTAGAGCCAAAAGTGAACTTAGCCAACACGTCTGCTCAAAAATAATAATAAAGTTTGGAACTCTCTTCTGCAAACTGAAATTGATGATCGATGAACTGTTAATTTTAAATCTGACGTTGAAATATTTGTGTCAACGAATGGTAAGATATGGGCCAAAGGAAGCCAGATAAAGATCAGCCATTTTCTCATTGAGTGGCAGAACAGGCTCGATGTGCTCAATGGTCTACTCCTGTTCCTATGTACACTTCCTCTCGTCTGTGCATTTGTACACATTTAGGGAGTAGGCAGATGTGAATGATTTACAGGGAAAAATTCAGATCATATCTTCAAGTCTTCCACTCACACATAATGATGCACAGACTCAAGGATTCATTCATTCAGAATCAACTGAGATATAGAGAATTCGAGATAAACACAGTCAGGCGGACCTGCAATACTCTCAATGATCAAAATGCTGTTATCAGAGATTGCAGAAACATGTCCTGAGGCTGCCTTTTTATACATTGGTCAATTGCTTTCGCTATTTGCACCGGATCCACTTTACAGCCGACATCACTAAATCAGTGTACTTCGTCCATCCGGAATCTATGGTATCCATTGGCGTGAGCTGCTTTTGCAGTGAAGTTTACTGACAGAAGATGATCCTACATTTTCACCATTGTCGAGTGCCCATTTCCTCAAAGAACGAAGCCAAACAGAATGAGGGTTGTACATTGAATTAACAATCAGGAACCGATGGCTCACTGGCGAAAGCACCGTTTGAACCCGACAGCCACAGCCTTGTGAGGTAGAGAGTTTATCTAAGAGAAATCATGTTTCCATAAATGTGTTAGAGTTTTTGAGTTTGCAACTAGTAGAATAGGCAGGGGAACTAGTGAATTTGTGTAATAGGGTTTTCAGAAGGCATTCAATAAGCTGCCACTTAAGAGAGTATTAATGAATGCAGTGCTCAATAGATTGGGGTTATTACACGAACATACATTGAGGGTTGGTTAACGGTGAGTACAAATGAATTTTGGTTTGCAGTAAATTGTCGGGTTCCGCAATGTTCGGTGCTTGGGCCTCAGCAATTCTCACAATATATCAATGATTTGATTCACGGGGCAATGTGTAGTGTATTGAAGTTTGCCAATTATATAAAGTTAGGTGGGAATTTAAGTTGTGAGCAGGATGCAAAGATGCTTCAAGGGAATATAGACAGTCTAAGTTAATGGCCAAGAACGTGGCAAATGGAATATAGTGAGGAGAAATGTCATGTTTTCCACTTTTGCAGAAACAATAGAAAAGCAGAGATTTATTAACTGGTGAGAGATGGAAGCTACTAATCTTCAGAGGGACCTGGGTGTCTTTGTACACGAATAACGGAAAGATAAAATGCATGTAGAGGAAGCAATAACGAGAGGAAAAGGTATGTTCACCATAATTGCAAGATGATTTGAATGTAAGATAAAGAAGTATTACTATAATTATACAGGGCACTGCTGAGTGCACAACTGGACAATTGTGTAGTTTTCGACTCCTTGTCTAAGTCGTGGCGTGAGTGTTCCTACAAGGAACGATTAAGTAGACTGGGGTTATATTCTCTACAGTTTAGAATAATCAGATGTGATCTAATTTACTGGGCCAGAGAGTGTTTTTGGATGTGGGATGTTACTCCTGACTAGAACAAGGGATCACATTTCCTGAATTTAGGGTCATCTATTTAAGACAGTGGTGCGGAGAAATATCTAAACTTAGAAAATTGTGAATATTTAGAATTCTCTATCGGCGAGTGATGAGGAGGCTCTGTCATTGAGCACATTCAAGATGTAAATCAATAGGTTTTTGAAATTAAGGGAATCATGGGATATGGTAATAGTGCGGACAGGTTAAATTGTGGTAGAGTTTCAGCCATAATCTCGATCAATGCCGGAACATGCCAGAGGATCCAAATGTCGTACTCGTGTTCCTTTGTCTCATATTCTTATGTTGTTATATTCCAGAATCTGGAATCCAGATGAACATTTAATTCTATGAAAACGTGCTCAACGATTTGCTCCTGTAAGTCATCGTTCTAACGTTAAGAGAAGTGTCCTTTCTTCTTCATTCACCCAACATAGAAACAGAGAAACATAGAAACAGAGAAAATCGTTGCAGGAGTAGGCCATTCGATCTTCGAGCCTGCACCACCATTCAATAAGATCATGACTGATCTTTCCCTCAGTACCGCTTCCCTGCTTTCGCTCCATACCCCTTGATCCCATTAGCCGTAAGAGCCATTTCTAACACGCGCCTGAATATATCCAATGAACTGGCATCACAACTCACTATGGCAGAGAATTCTACAGGTTAACAACTCTCTGAGTGAAGAAGTTTCTCCTCATCTCAGTCCTAAATTTCCGACATCTTATCCTTAGATTATGTCCCCTGGTCCTGGACTGCCGCAACAACGGGAACATTCTTCCTGCATCTAAGCTGTCCAATCCCGTCAGAGTTATATATATTTCTAAGTGATCCACTCTCATCCTTCTTAACTCCAGCAAATACAGGCCCAGTCGATCCTGTTTCTCCTCAGATGTCAGTCCTGCCATGCCGGGAATCATTCTGGTGAACCTTCGCTTCAATCCCTCAATAACAAGAACGTCCTTCCTCAGCTTAGGAGACCAGAACTGAACACAATGTCCCATGTGAGGCCTCACTAAGGTCCTGTACAACTGCATAAGATATCCTTGCTCCTATAATCCATTCTCCAAGCTAAGAAGGCCATTTGCCTTCTCCACCGCCTGGTGTACCTTAATGCCGAATTTCAGTGACTGATGTACCATGACACGCAGGACTCGTTGCATCTTCTCTTTTCCTAATCTGCCGCAAGCAGATAATATTCTGCCTTGGTGCTTTTGCTGGCAGAGTGGATAACCTCATATTTATCCAAATGATGCTGCATCTGCCATGCGTTTGCCCAATCACCTAATCGGTCCACGTCAGACTGCAGTCTTTTACCATTCTCCTCACAGCTCACTCCATCACCCAGCTTAGTGTGATCTGCAAACTTGGAGATATTTCACTCAATTCCTTCATCGAAATCATTAATGTATATTGTAAATAGCTGGGTCCTAGCACTAATTCCTGCTTCTCTGAAAAGGAACAGTTTATCCCGACTTTTGCTTCCTGTCTGCCAAACAGTTCTCTATCCGCGTCAGTACATTAGTCCCACTACCTTGTGCTCTAATTTTGCACAACAATTTCTGGTGTGGGACCGTGTCAAAGCCTTATGAAGTTTCAAATAAACCACATCCAGTGGTCCTCCCTTGTCAACTCTACCAGTTACATCCTCAAAAAATTCGAGAAGATTTGTCAAGAATCAATTCCCTTTCATAAATTCATGCTGACTTGGAATTATCCTGTCACTGCTTTCGAAATGCGCTGCAATTTCATCTTTAATAATTGATTCCAACATTTCCCCATCACTGACTACAGGTTAATCGGTTTATAATTACCCTTTTCTCTCTCCCTCCTTTCTTAAAAGGTGGTGTTACATTAGTTACTCTCCAGTCCATAGCAACTGATCTAGATTCGATAGTTTGAAAATGATCAGCAATGCCTCCACTATTTTTAAAGCCATAGCCTTAAGTACTCTGAGATGCAGACTTTCAGGCACCGGGGAATTATCGACCTGCAATCCTACCAATTTCCACAACACAATTTCCCCCCGATTAAAGATTTCGTTCAGTTCCTTCTTCTCACTCGACACTCGGTCCCTAATATTTCCAGAAGTTTATTTGTGTCTTCCATCGTGAAGACAGAAACAAAGTATTTCTTTAACTGGTCCACAATTTCTTTGTTCCCATTATAAATTCACCAGAATCTGACTGAAAGGAACCTACGTTTGTCTTCACTAATCCTTTTTCTCTTCACATGTCTATCGAAGCTTTTGGAGTCGGTTTTTATGTTCCCAGCAAGCTTCCTCTCATACTCTGTTCTCCCCTCCTAATTAAACCATTTGTGCTCCTTTGTTGAATTATAAAATCTCCCAGTCCTCAGATTTGCTGCTTTTTCTGGCCAATTTATATGGCTCTTCCTTGTATTTAATCGTATAATTAATTTCCCTTGTTAGCCACGATATATCAACCTTCCCCGTTTTATTTTTGCTTCAGACAGGGATGTACAATTGTTGACGGTCACCCATGTGATATTTAAATATTTGCCATTGTCTATCCACCGTCAACCCTTTAAGCATGATTCGCCAGTCTATTGTGGCCAATTCATGCCTCATACCAACTGGAAAGTTACCTATTCTTAAGTTCAGGTCCCTCGTTCTGAATAAACAGCGTCACTCTCGATCTTAATAATGAATTCTTCCCTATTATGGTCACTCTTCCCCAATGCCTCGCAGAGCAAGATTGCAAATGTGTCCTTTCTCTTAGCCATGCAGTCTAGGATGGCCAGCCCTCGAGTTGGTTCCTTGAAATATTGTTCTCGAAAATCATCCCAAATGCACTCCAGAAGATCCTCCTCTGCCGCATTGCTACCAGTTTGGTTAGCCCAATCAATATGTAAATTCAAGTCGCCCATAATAACTGCTGTACCTTTATTGCACGCATTCCTAATTACTTGTTTGATGCTGTCCGCAACCTCACTGCTATTGTTTGTTGGTCTGCACACAAGTCTTACTAGCGTTTTCTCTCCTTTGGTATTTGGTAGCGACAACCATACCGATTCCACATCATCAATGTGAATGTTCCTCCTTGCTATTACTTGAATTTCCTCTATAATAAACAACGCCACTGGTTCCGCCTCCTTTTCCTTTCTGTCTATCCTTGCTGAATGTTGAATATGCCTGGATGTTCCGTTCCCAGCCGTGATCATCCTGGAGCCATGTCTCCATGATGCCAATTACATCATATCCGTTAACTGCAATCTGCGCAGTTAATTCGTCCACCTTATAACAAATACTCCTCCATTGAGGAACAGAGCATTCTAGCGTGTCTTTTTAATACAGTTTGTCTCTTTAGAAACTTGCTGCGATGTGGCCGTTTGATTTTTGCCTTGGGTTTCTCTGCCTTCGACTTTTCTTTTTTTTTATCTTTTGCTCCTGCCCCTATTCTACTTTCCTCTATCTCCCTGAATAGGTTCCCATCCCCCTGCCATATTAGTTGAAACGCTCCGCATCAGGGCGAGCAAACCCTCCCCCAAGGATATGGGTTCCATTCATTTCCAGGTGCAAACCGTCCAGTTTGTACTCGTCCCGTCTCCCCCAGAGCCGGTTCCAAATCCTCAGGAAGTTAAATCCCTCCCTTCTGCACCACTCCTCAAGCCACTATTCACCTGAGCTATCCTGTGATTCCTACTGTGACTTTCACGTGGCATTGGTCGCAATATTGAGATTACTAATTTTGATGTCCTACTTTTTAATTTAGCTCCAGCTCCCCAAATTCGTCTTGTCCGCCCTCATTCCGTTTTTTACTAATATCGTTGTTACCTATTTGCACCGGATAACCTTCCCGCACATGAAGCGTTCCTGCCTTCCCACATATCACAAGAGCATAATGACACGGGTCTGGGCTCTCTTGCCATGACTTATCCTTAGATTAAAGTAATTTTGCAACAGCAATTCTAAAACTTACCGACTGATAAAGAAAAAGAAAAACTACTCGCCAATCACCAGCCAGCTGCTTACCCGCTTGGCTGTGACGTCAGCCTTCTATTTTTTTCTACTTCTTCTTTGCTTTCACTCCCTGCAGCTGCACCAACTGGCCTATCCGAAGCTGCCGCCTCCACGAAATCCCCGCTGGCCGCCCGGCTGGACGTTAGCCCATTTGTAGGCCTCTGTGACGCTGTCCCACCTCCTCAAAATCTCCACTGCTTCGCGACTCGTCTCGCGGACTTTTGTAGGCCTCCCAGACGATGCTCCGCCTCCTCGAACTCCCCGCTGCCTCCCGACTCGTCGCTGGGCCTTTTTCACGCCTGTCCGACGCTGCTACAGCTTCTCGAACTCCCCGCTGCCTCCCAACTCGTCGCTGGGCCTTTTCTGGCCTCGCCTACGCTTCTCCGTCTCATCGAACGCCCCGCTGCCTCCCGACTCGATTCTGTGCATTTTGTAGGCCTCTCCGACGCTGCTCCACCTCCTCGAACTTCCCTGAGTTGTTTGTAGAGCTCCTAATTTTCCGTTTTCTGAAACTCCAAATTGCGCTGTTGATGAAGCAGCAATTTCCTATTTAAGTGTCGACTCATTCAATAAATATCGCTGAAATGTCCTGTTTATGGTGCGATCTCCTCAGTTCTCTGCTGCAGGGAAAACTAAGTCACCTCTTTGTTGAGCTAACTCTGGTCTTTCTGAAAGCAATTCCCCTGTTTATGGAACAAATTGTGCTATTTATAGAGCTAATTCCAATGTTCGTGTGACTGCACATTTCCCAGTCTGTGAAGCTCCTAATTCAACTGTTTCTCGAGCAACTTCCCCTGTTCCTGGAGTTAATCGCCTTTTATCTGTAGCTGAAAAGCCTTCTGTTTTTAGAGCACCTGACTCTCACTCTTTCTGTAGCTAATCAACATATTTCTAGACGTAATTACTCTCTTTCTGGAGCACCAAATTCCGGTGATTCTGGAGCACTTAATTCCCCGATTTATGGATTTGATTCCACTAATGAATAATAACCTATTCTCCCTGTTTCTGGAGATATTACCCTTATTCTGGGGTTAGTTTCAATGTTCTTGGAGCTACTTCCTCTGTACTTAACAAATGCCTGTGTTTCTTGAGCTCCGAATTCCTCTGTTTCTCCAGTGCCCAATTCTCCAGTTTCTGTATCTGATAATTCTCATCTTTCTAGACCCAAGTCCCCTATTTCTGGAGCTAATACTCATGTTTCTGAACTAATTCCGGTATTCCTGGAACTCCGAATTCCCCTCTCTGCAGCTCCTAATTAGGCGTGTCCTGGCGCTAATTTCCTTGTATCTGGAGCTAATTCCCCTGTTTCTGGAGCTTATCTTTTTTCTGGGGTTCCTAATATCCCAGATTGTGAATCTCCTAATGCTTCTATTTCTGGAGGTAACTCCCCTGATTCTGTTGCTAATTGAACTGTTTCTGGAAATAATACATTTTTGTCTGGGGAAAATTAATGGAGATAATTATTTCCATTTTTCTGGAGCTCCATATTGTGTGGTTTGTGAATCAAAAAAATTGTTCTTTTTACATGTGCAGTAGTTTGCCGATATCTATGGCTCCGAATTGTACTGTTTATGTTGCGCTCTCCTAATTAGCCTCAAACATGAACAGAAAATTCACCTTTTCTGGAGGTAAATCTCCTCTTTCTAAACATAATTCTCCTGTTTCTGGAGCTAATTGCGCTGTTCTGTGATTATCCCTGTGTTCCTGGAGATCGCCTCCCATGAATCTGCAGCTCCCCATTGCCCTGTTTCTGGAGCGAATTCAACTCTTTCTGGAAATGCTAATTTACCCGTTTCTGTCATTTCTACGTTTCAACATTCAAGACCTAATTCCACAGTTTGTAGACCTAATTCCCCGGTTTCTGGCACTTATTCCCTTGTTTCTGCACTAATTCCCGTGTTCCTGGTGCTCCTACTTGCTTTCTTTCTGCGACTGCTACTTTTCCTGTGCCTGTAGGGAATTCTTCTATTTTATAACTAATTCAGCTGTTTCTGGAGTTAATATTACCTTTTTTCCAGAGCAAATTCCATAGTTGCAGAAATTCCTAGCTGCTCTATTTCTGGAGAATCTGAGTCGTTTGTGGAGCTTCCAGTTGTCCTTTTTCTGTAGCTCCAAATTAAGCTGTTTATGAATACTTAATTATCCTACTAAAGTGTCTAAGTCTACTAGTTATATATATATATATGTATATATATTCTAAAAAAAGTCCTGTTTATGGTGCACTCTCCGAAATTCGCTGCTGCAGTGCCAGCTAAATTTGGAGATTCTAAGTTGTTTGTGGAGTTCCTAATTGTCTTTTTTCTGGAGTTCCAAATTTCACTGTTGATGAAGCACGCAATTGTCCTATTTAAGTGTCTACTAGTTAGATATATAGCTCCGAAATTTGCTGTTCATGATGCGCTATCCTAAATCCACTGCTGCATAGACACCTCTTTCTAGAGATATCCCTGTTCTTTCTAAACATAATTGTCCTGTTTCTGGAGCTAATTGCGCTGTTTCTGGCGCTAATTACACTGTGCCTGTGGCTGCTGATATCCCAATCTGCGAGCTCCTAATTCCGCTTCTTCTGCTGCAATTTCCCCTCTTAATCGAGATAATCACCTTGTATCTGCAGCTGAAAATTCCTCTTTTCTAGAGCACCTGATTCTCCCACTATCTGGAGCTCATCACCATTTTTCTGGACATAATTTGCCTGTTTCTGAGCTCATACTTCTGATGTTTCTGGAGCACTTAATTCCTAATTTTACGGCGTTAACTCCAATATTTCTGGAGCTAATTCACCGCTTTATGGCATTAATTCGTGTAATTAAGGATATCCCAGTCCCCCTCTTTCTGCAGCTATTTCCCTTGCTCTAGGGTTAGTTTCCATTTTCTTGGAGCCGCTCAATCCCATCTTATGGGAGCCCCAAATGCCGTTATTGCTGCAGCTCCAGCTACCCCCGGTTATGCAGGTAATTTCCCTCTCTGCAGCTTCCAATTCCCTGCTCCTTGAGCTAATTCCCCAGTTTCTGGGACTAAGTTTTTTCTGGAGTCCCTAATATCCCAGATTGTGGATCACCTAATGCATCTGCTTCTGGAGGTAACTCCCTTGTTTCTTTTGGTAATTCAACGGTTTCTGGAGCTAGGATTTTCCCTTTGAAAAATTACTGTGGTGCTCCTAATTTCCCTTTTTTGTGGAACTCGAAATTGTGAATTTAATGAAGCACATCATCGTCTTTTTTACGTATCTAGTATTTTTCCAATACACATGTTTCTGAACTTATTCAAGAATTCCTGAAACTCCGAATTCACCTCTCTGCAGCTCCTAATTACGCGGGTCCTGGAGCTAATTCCCTTGTTTCTGGAGCTAATTCCCCTGTTTCTGTAGCTGCGAATTGTCCTGTTAATGATGCGCTCTCCTACTTCTGGCGCTAATTACACTGTGCCTGGGGCAGCTGATATCCCAATCTGCGAGCTCCTAATTCCGCTGCTTCTGCTGCAATTTCCCCTCTTAATCGAGATAATCACCTTGTATCTGCAGCTGAAAATTCCTCTTTTCTAGAGCACCTGATTCTCCCACTATCTGGAGCTCATCACCATTTTTCTGGACATAATTTGCCTGTTTCTGAGCTCATACTTTGATGTTTCCGGAGCACTTAATTCCTCATTTTACGGCGTTAACTCCAATATTTCTGTAGCTAATTCACCGCTTTATGGCATTAATTCATGTAATTAAGGATATCCCAGTCCCCCTCTTTCTGCAGCTATTTCTCCTGCCACATGAATAGAAAATTCACATGTTCTGGAAGAAACTCCCCTCTTTCTAAACTTAAATCCCCTCATTTTGAGCTAATTGCGCTGTACTATGATTATTCCTGTGCTCCTGGAGCTTGCTTCCCCTGTTTCTGCAGTTCCCCATTGACCTGTTTCTGGAGCGAATTTCACTGTTTCTGGAGCTGTTAATATACCAGTTTCTGTAAATCCTACTTTTCATCATTCGAAACATAATTCCACAGTTTCCAGAACTAGTAATCCTCTTTCTAGCGCTAATTCCCTAGGTTCTGCGCTAATTCCCGTGTTCCTGGAGCCCCTACTTCCCCTCTCTGCGACTCATAACGTCCCTGTTCCTGGAGGGAATAATCCTGTTCCTGTAGCTAATTCAGCTGATTCAGCAGTAAATACTTTTATTTCTGGAGAAAATGCCACCGTTTCTGAAGGTCATATTTCAGTTGTTTGTGGAGCTCCTAATTCCACTGTTTCTGGAGCTCCCGATTGTACTATATATGAAGCAACTAATTGTCCTTGTTACGTGTCTACTAGTTTGTCCTTGTTACGTGTCTACTAGTTTGTCCTTGTTACGTGTCTACTAGTTTGCCCATATATATAGCTCCGAATTATCATGTTTATCCTCCGTGTTCCTTATTGCCCTGCTACAGGAAGAGTTAATTCAACTCTTTCCGGATGTATATCTCCTATTTCTAAACACTACTCCCTATTTCTGGAGAAAATGGCACTGTACTGTGATTATTCCCATGCTCCTGGAGCTCCTGCTTCCCCAGTGTCTACAGCTCCCCATTGCCCTGTTTCTGGAGCTAATTCTATTTTTCCTGGAGTTGTTAATCCACTAGTTTCTGTAACTCTTTCTTTCCATCTTTCTAGAGCTAATTCTACTGTTTCTGGGGTTAATGGCTCTATTTCTGGAGCCAATCCCCATTTTGTGTCCTAATTCCCGTGTCACTGGAGTTACAACTTCTCCTCTTTCTGCGGCTCAAAATTCCCCTGTTCCTGGAGTTAATTCTGCTGTTTCTGGAGGCGACTCCCGTATTTACGTAGATAATTCAACAGTTTTTGGAGCTAATGCCTATGTTTCTGGAGTTACTTCCGCAATATTCGAAGGTCCCAGTTCTCGTGCCCCTGAAATTCCTAATTCCTTTGTTTATGAGCTAATATCTATGTTTCTGGAGCTAATTCCTAAATACCTGAAGGTCCTCAATCTCCTGTCCATGCAGCTCCTAATTCCTGTTTCTGGAGCTAATACCTATGTTTCTGGAGCTAACGACATATATATGAATGTTCCAGTTCTCCTGTTCCTGCAGCTTCTAATTCCTCTGTTTCAGGGGCTAAGAGTTTCTGGAGCAAATGACATATTTTTGAACGTTCCAGTTCTACTGTTTCTGCATATCCTAATGTATCTGTTTCTGGAGCTAATACCTGTTTCTGGAGCTAATACCTATGTTTCTGTAGCTAATTCCACATTATCTGAAGGTCCCCGTTCTCGTGTCCTGGCTGCTCCGAATTCCTCTGTTTCTGGAACAATTGCCTATTAATTCTGGAGCTAATTCCCAAATATCTGAAGGTGCCAGTTCTCATGTTCCTGCAGCTACAGATTCCTCTGTTTCTGGAACAAATATCTGTTATTTCTCGAGCTAATTCCCCAATCTCTGAGGTCCCCAGTTCTCCTGTCTCTGCAGCTCCTACTTCCTCTGTTTCCGGAGCTAAAACCTATGTTTCTGGAGTTAATTCTCCAATATCTGAAGGAACTGTGGAATTAGCAGCTCCAGGAACAATGGAATTAGCTTCAGAAATAATGAAATTAGCAGCTTCGGAAGAATTGAATTAGCAGCACCGGAAACAGAGGACTTAGCTCCAGAAACAGTGGAATTATCAGCTCCAGGAACAGCGGAATTAGCGCCAGAAACAATGGAATTAGCAGCTACAGAAACAGAGGAATTTGCCACAGAAACATTAGAATTAACACCGGAAACAGTGGAATTAGCTCCAGAAACAATGGAATTAGCAGCTACAGAAACAGAGGAATTTGCCACAGAAACATTAGAATTAACACCGGAAACAGTGGAATTAGCTCCAGAAACAGTGGAATTAGCTCCGGAAACAGGGAGGAATTAGCAGCCGCAGGAAAACTGCAACTAGCTCCTTAAATAATGGAATTAGCTCCAGAAACAGTGAAAATAGCAGCTCCAGGAACAGGGGAATTAGCCCCAGAAATCGAGGAATTAGCTTCAGAAATAGAGGAATCAGCTCCAGAAACAGTGGAATTAGCTCCAGAAACTAGAATTCACAGCTTCAGAAACAGTGGAATTAGCTCCAGAAACAGAGGAATTAGCTCCAGAAACAGTGGGATTGGAAGAACCAGAAATAGAGTAATTAGCCACAGAAACAGTGGAAATAGCAGGACTAGAAATAGACGAATTAGCCCCAGAAACAGAGGAATTAGAAATAGAAACAATGGAATTAGATCCAGAAACATTGGAATTAGATCCAGAAACAGTGGCTTTCGCAGCTTCAGAAACAGTGGAATTAGCTCCAGCAAAAGTGGAATTAGCTCCAGAAAGACGGGAGTTAGCCACAGAAACAGGAATTCGCCACAGAAACAGTGGAATTAGCGACAGAAACAGAGGAATTAGCTCCAGAAATAGAGGAATTTGTTCAGGAAGTAGTGGAATTAGCTCCAGAACAGTGGAATTAGCAGCTACAGTAAGAGGGGAATAAGCCCCAGAAACAGAGATTAGCTTAAGAAACAGTGGAATTAGCTCCAGTAAAAGGGAGGAATAGGCAACTCCAGAAACAGTGTAATTAGCTCCATCAACAATGGATTTAGCTCCAGAAACAGGAATATTAGCAGTTCCAGGAAAATCTGAATTAGCAGCTGCAGAAACGATGGAATTAGCAGTTCCAGCAACTTTGGAATTAGCAGCTCCAGAAAGAGGGAGGAATTAACAGCTCCAGGAACAGTGGAATTAGAAGTTCCAGAAACAGTGGAATTAGCTCCAGAAATAGTGGAATTAGCTGCTCCAGAAACAGTGTAATTAGCTCCAGAAACAGTGGAATTAACTCCAGAAACAGTGGAATTAACTCCAGAAACAGCAGAATTAAATCCAGAAACAGTGGAATTAGCTCCAAAAACAGTGGCATTAACTCCAGAAACTGTGGAATGAGCTCCGGAAATCGTGGAATTAAATCCTGAAACAGTGGAATTAGCTCCAGAAACAGTGGAATTTGCTCCAGAAACAGTGAAATGAACTTCAGAAACAGTGTGATTAGCTCCAGAAACAGTGGAATTAGCTCCAGAAACACTGGAATTCACTCCAGAAACAGTGGAATTACCTCCAGAAATAGTGGAATTAGCAGCTTCAAAAACAGTGGAATTAGCTCCAACAACAGTGGAATTAGCTTCAGAAGCAGTGGAATTAGTTCCAGAAGCAGTGGATTTAGCAGTTCCAGAGACAGTGGAATTAGCTCCAGAAAAAGTGGAATTAGCCACAGAAACATTGGAATTAGCTCTAGAAATACAGGAATTTCTTCAGAAAGAGGGAAATTAGCTCCAGAAACTTTGGAATTAGTCGCAGACACAGTGGAATTAGCGCCAGAAACAGAGGAATTATCTCCAGAAATATTGGAATTAGCAGCCACAGTAACAATAGTAGAAGCTTCAGAAATATTGGAATTACATGCTCCAGGAACAACAGACTTAGCGCCAGAAGCTGTGGAATTAGCAGCTCCAGAAACAGTGGAATTCGCTCCAGGACAGTGGAACTAGCAGCTGCAGAAACAGGGGAATTAGCCCCAGAAACAGTGGAATTAACACCAAAAACAGCGGAATTATCTCCAGAAAGAGTGGAAGTAGCTCCAGAAGCAGTGGAATTAACTCCAGAAACAGTGGAATGAGCTCCCGAAAGCGTGGAATTAACACCAGAAACAGTGGAATTAGCTCCAGAAACAGTGGAATTTGTTGGAGAATCAGTGGAATTAGCTCCAGAAATAGTGGGATTAGTTCCAGAAACAGTGGAATTAGATTCGGAAATAGTGGAATTAGCTTCAGAAACAGTGGCATTAGTTCCAGAATGAGTGGAATTAGCAGTTCCAGAGACATTGGAATTAGCTCCAGAAAAAGTAGATTAGCCACAGAAACAGTGGAATTAGCTCCAGAAACAGTGGAATTAGTTCCAGAAATAGTGGAATTAACTCCATCAACAGTGGAATTAGCTCCAGAAACACTGGAATTAACTCCAGAAACAGTGGAATTAGCTCCAGAAACGTTGGAATTAGCCGCAGACACAGTGGAATTAGCGCCAGAAAGAGAGATATTGTCTCCAGAAATATTGGAATTAGCAGCAACAGGAACTGTGGTTTTAGCAGCTCCAGTAACAATAGTAGTAGCTTCATAAATATTGGAATTAAGAGCTCCAGGAACAGCAGAATTAGCGCCAGAAGCAGTGGAATTAGCTCCAGAAATAGTGGAATTAACGCCAGAAACAGTGGGATTAGTTCCAGAAATAGTGGAATTAACTCCAGAAACAGTGGCATTAGCTCCAGAAACAGTGGAATTAGCTCCAGAAACAGTGTAATTAGCTCCAGAAACAGTGGCATTAGCTTCAGAAACAGTCGAATTAGCTCCAGAAACAGTGGAATTAACTCCTGGAACAGTGGAATTAGCTCCAGAAACACTGGAATTAACTCCAGAAACAGTGGAAGTACCTCCAGAAATAGTGGAATTAGCAGCTTCAAAAACAGTGGAATTAGCTCCAACAACAGTGGAATTAGCTGCAGAAACAGTGGAATTATTTCCAGAAGCAGTGGATTTAGCAGTTCCAGAGACAGTGGAATTAGCTCCAGAAAAAGTGGAATTAGCCACAGAAACATTGTAATTAGCTCTAGAAATACAGGAATTTGTTCAGAAAGAGGGAAATTAGCACCAGAAACTTTGGAATTAGTCGCAGACACAGTGGAATTAGCGCCAGAAACAGAGCAATTATCTCCAGAAATATTGGAATTAGCAGCCACAGGAACTGTTGAATTAGCAGCTCCAGTAACAATAGTAGTAGCTTCAGAAATATTGGGATTAGAAGCTCTAGGAACAGCAGACCTAGCGCCAGAAGCTGTGGAATTAGTAGCTCCAGAAACAGTGGAATTCGCTCCAGAAGAGTGGAACTAGCAGCTGCAGAAACAGGGGAATTAGCCCCAGAAACAGTGGAATTAACACCAAAAACAGCGGAATTATCTCCAGAAAGAGTGGAATTAGCTCCAGAAACAGTGGAATTAACTCCAGAAACAGTGGAATGAGCTCCAGAAATCGTGGAATTAACACCAGAAACAGTGGAATTAGCTCCAGAAACAGTGGAATTAGTTGGAGAAACAGTGGAATTAGCTCCAGAAATAGTGGGATTAGTTCCAGAAACAGTGGAATTAGATTCGGAAATAGTGGAATTAGCTTCAGAAACAGTGGCATTAGTTCCAGAATGAGTGGAATTAGCAGTTCCAGAGACATTGGAATTAGCTGCAGAAAAAGTAGATTAGCCACAGAAACAGTGGAATTAGCTCCAGAAACAGTGGAATTAGTTCCAGAAATAGTGGAATTAACTCCATAAACAGTGGAATTAGCTCCAGAAACACTGGAATTAACTGCAGAAACAGTGGAATTAGTTCCAGACACAGTGGAATTAACTCCATAAACAGTGGAATTAGCTCCAGAAACAATGGAATTAACTCCAGAAACAGTGGAATTAGCTCCAGAAATAGTGGAATTAGCAGCTTCAGAAACAGTGGAATTAGCTCCAACAACAGTGGAATTAGCTTCAGAATCAGTGGAATTACTTCCCGAAGGAGTGGAATTAGCAGTTCTAGAGACAGTGGAATTAGCTCCAGAAAAAGTGGATTAGCCACAGAAACAGTGGAATTACCTCTAGAAATAGAGAAATTTGTTCAGAAAGAGGGGAATTAGCTCCAGAAACGTTGGAATTAGACGCAGACACAGTGGAATTAGCGCCAGAAAGAGAGGAATTATCTCCAGAAATATTGGAATTAGCAGCAACAGGAACTGTGGTTTTAGCAGCTCCAGTAACAATAGTAGTAGCTTCAGAAATATTGGAATTAAGAGCTCCAGGAACAGCAGAATTAGCGCCAGAAGCAGTGGAATTAGCAGCTCCAGAAACAGTGGAATTAACAGCTGCAGAAACAGGGGAATTAGCCACAGGATCAGTGGGAGTAGCTCCAGAAACAGTGGAATTAGCTCCTATAAAAGGGAGGAATAGGCTACTTCAGAAACAGTGTAATTATCTCTAGCAACAATGGAATTAGCTCCAGAAACAGGAATATTAGCATGTCCAGGAACATCGGAATTAGCAGATGCAGAGAAGATGGAATTAGCAGTTCCAGCAACTTTGGAATTAGCAGCTCAATAAAGAGGGAGGAATTAGCAGCTCCAGGATCAGTGGAACTAAAAGCTCCAGGAACAGGGAAACTAGCTTCGGAAACAGTGGAATTAGTAGCTCCAGGAACAGTGGAATTATCATCTTCACGAACAGTGGAAGTAACTCCAGAAACAGTGGAATTAACTCCAGAAACAGTTGAATTAGCTCCAGAAACAGTGGAATTAACTACAGAAATAGTGGAATTAGTTCCAGAAATAGTGGAATTAACTCCATCAACAGTGGAATTAGCTCCAGAAACACTGGAATTAACTCCAGAAACAGTGGAATTAGTTCCAGACACAGTGGAATTAACTCCATAAACAGTGGAATTAGCTCCAGAAACAATGGAATTAACTCCAGAAACAGTGGAATTAGCTCCAGAAATAGTGGAATTAGCAGCTTCAGAAACAGTGGAATTAGCTCCAACAACAGTGGAATTAGCTTCAGAATCAGTGGAATTAACTCCAGAAACAGTGGAATTAGTTCCAGACACAGTGGAATTAACTCCAGAAACAGTGGAATTAGTTCCAGAAATAGTGGAATTAACTCCAGCAACAGTGGAATTAGCTCCAGAAACACTGGAATTAACTCCAGAAACAGTAGAATTAGTTCCAGACACAGTGGAATTAACTCCATAAACAGTGGAATTAGCTCCAGAAACAATGGAATTAACTCCAGAAACAGTGGAATTAGCTCCAGAAATAGTGGAATTAGCAGCTTCAGAAACAGTGGAATTAGCTCCAACAACAGTGGAATTAGCTTCAGAATCAGTGGAATTACTTCCCGAAGGAGTGGAATTAGCAGTTCTAGAGACAGTGGAATTAGCTCCAGAAAAAGTGGATTAGCCACAGAAACAGTGGAATTACCTCTAGAAATAGAGAAATTTGTTCAGAAACAGGGGTATTAGCTCCAGAAACGTTGGAATTAGCCGCAGACACAGTGGAATTAGCGCCAGAAAGAGAGGAATTATCTCCAGAAATATTGGAATTAGCAGCAACAGGAACTGTGGTTTTAGCAGCTCCAGTAACAATAGTAGTAGCTTCAGAAATATTGGAATTAAGAGCTCCAGGAACAGCAGAATTAGCGCCAGAAGCAGTGGAATTAGCAGCTCCAGAAACAGTGGAATTAGCTCCAGAACAGTGGAATTAGCAGCTGCAGAAACAGGGGAATTAGCCACAGGATCAGTGGGAGTAGCTCCAGAAACAGTGGAATTAGCTCCTATAAAAGGGAGGAATAGGCAACTTCAGAAACAGTGTAATTATCTCTAGCAACAATGGAATTAGCTCCAGAAAGAGGAATATTAGCATGTCCAGGAACATCGGTATTAGCAGCTGCAGAAAAGATGGAATTAGCAGTTCCAGCAACTTTGGAATTAGCAGCTCAAGAAAGAGGGAGGAATTAGCAGCTCCAGGATCAGTGGAAGTAAAAGCTCCAGAAACAGGGGAACTAGCTTCGGAAACAGTGGAATTAGTAGCTCCAGGAACAGTGGAATTATCATCTTCACGAACAGTGGAATTAGCTCCAGAAACAGTGGAATCAACTCCAGAAACAGTGGAATTAGCTCCAGAAACAGTGAAATTAGCTCCAGAAATAGTGGAATTAGTTCCAGAAATAGTGGAATTAACTCCAGAAACAGTGGCATTAGCTCCAGAAACAGTAGAATGAGCTCCGGAAATAGGGGAATTAACTCCACAAACATTGGAATTAACCCCGGAAACAGTGGAATTAGCTCCAGAAATAGTGGAATTAACGCCAGAAACAGTGGAATTAGTTCCAGAAATATTGGAATTAACTCCAGAAACAATGGCATCAGCTCCAGAAACAGTGGAATTAGCTCCAGAAACAGTGTAATTAGCTCCAGAAACAGTGGCATTAGCTTCAGAAACAGTAGAATTAGCTCCAGAAACAGTGGAATTAACTCCAGGAACAGTGGAATTAGCTCCAGAAACACTGGAATTAACTCCAGAAACAGTGGAATTAGCTCCAGAAATAGTGGAATTAGCAGCTTCATAAACAACAGTGGCATTAGCTTCAGAAACAGTGGAATTAGTTCCAGAAGCAGTGGAATTAGCAGTTCCAGAGACAGTGGAATTACCGCCAAAAAAAGTGGTATTAGCCGCAGAAACAGTGGAATTAGCTCTAGAAATAGAGGAATTGCTTCATAAAGGGGAATTAGCTCCAGCAACTTTGCAATTAGCCGCAGCAACAGTGGAATTAGCGCAAGAAAAAAAGGAATTATCTCCAGAAATAATGGAATTTGCAGCAACAGTAACTGTGCAATTAGCAGCTCCAGTAACAATAGTAGTAGCTTCAGAAATATTGGAATTAGCATCACCAGGATCAGCAGAATTAGCGCCAGAAGCAGTGGAATTAGCAGCACCAGAAACAGTGGAAATAGCTACAGAACAGTGGAATTAGCAGCTGCAGAAACAGGAGAATTAGCCAAAGAAATAGTGGGCTTAGCTGCAGAAACAGTGGAATTAGCTCCTTTAAAAGGGAGGAATAGGCAACTCCAGAAACAGAGTAATTATCTCTAGAAACAATGGAATTAGCTCCGGAAACAGGAATATTAGCATTTCCAGGAACATCGGAATTAGGAGCTGCAGAAACGATGGAATTAGCAGTTCCAGCAACTTTGGAATTAGCAGCTCCAGAAAGAGGGAGGAATTAGCAGCACCAGGAACAGTGGAATTAGAAGCTCCAGAAACAGCGGAACTAGCTTCAGAAACAGTGGAATTAGCAGCTCCAGGAACAGTGGTATCCGCAGCTTCAGGAACAGTGGAAATAGCTCCAGAAACAGTGGAATTAACTCCATAAACAGTGGCATTAGCTCCAGAAACAGTGAAATTAGCTCCAGAAATAGGGGAATTAACTCCAGAAACAGTGGAATTAGCTCCAGAAACAGTGGAATTAGCTCCAGAAAGAGTGGAATTATCTCCAGTAATAGTGGAATTAACTCAAGAAACAGTGGCATTAGCTCCAGAAACAGTAGGATTAGCTCCAGAAACAGTGGAATTAACTCCAGAAACTGGAATTAACTCCAGAAAAAGTGGTATTAGCCGCAGAAACAGTGGAATTCGTTCCAGAAGCAGTGGAATTAGCATTTCCCGAGACATTGGAATTTTCTCCAGAAAAAAGGTGAATTAACTCCAGAAACAGTGGAATTAGCTCCAGAAATAGTGGAATTAGCAGCTTCAGAAACAGTCGAATTAGCTCCAGCAACACTGTAATTAGCTTAAGAAACAGTGGAATTAGCTCCAGAAATATTGGAGTTTGCAGACACAAGAATTGTGGAATTCGCAGCTCCAGGAACACTGGAATTAGCTTCAGAACTATTGGAATTAGCAGCAACAATAACAGTGGAATTAGCTGCTCCGGAAAAAGAGGAATTAGCTCCAGAAACAGTGGAATTATCAGTTCCATGAATAGCCGAATTAGCGCCAGAAACTAGAATTAGCAGCTCCAGAAACAGTGCAATTAGCTCCAGAAACAGTGGAATTAGCAGCCCGAGAAACAGGGGAATTAGCCCCAGAAACAGTGGAATTTTCTGCAGGAACATCGGAATTAGCAGCTTCAGAAACAGTGAGAAATTAGAAGCTCCAGGAACAGGGGAATTAGCTTTAGAAACAGAGGAATTAGCTCCAGAAACAGGGAAATTAACTGCAGAAACTGAGAACTCAGCAGCTCCAGAAACAGTGGAATTAGCAGCTTCAGACACAGGGGAATTATATTCAGAAATCGTGGAATTAACTTCAGAAGCAGGGGAATTAGCTTCAGAAATAGCGGAATTTGCAGCACCAAGAAAAGGTGGAATTAGCAGCTTCAGAAACAGTGGAATATGATGCATAAATATTGGAATTACCAGCTCAAGAAATAGTGGAATTATTCCCAGAAACAGGGGAATTAGCTCCAGACACAGTGTAATTAGCAGTTCCAGAAACAGTGGAATTATCAGCTTCAGACACAGAAGAAATCGCTCCAGGAACAGTGGAATCAGCTCCAGAAATAGTGGAAGTGGCTGCAGAACAGAGTAATTATCAGCGCCGGAAATATTGGATTGGCTTCAGAAACAGTGGAATTAGCAGCTCCAGATTGAGTTGAATTAGCTCCAGAAACAGAGGAATTAGCTCCAAGAACAGTGAATTCGCTCCAGAAACAATGGCATTAGTAGCTCCAGGAACTTTGGAATTAGCAGCTCCTGCAAGAAGGAGAAATTAGCAGCTCCAGGAACAGTGGAATTAGCTCCAGAAACGGTGGAAGCAGGTCTAGAAAGAGGTTAATTATACATTAAAGGAACTGGTGATTAAAGCTCCAGACAAAGTGGGATTATCTCCAGAAACTGAAGAATTGTGCGCTGCAGAAACAGGAGAAGTAGGAGCTCAGGAACAGAGGAATTCGTTCAGTACAGCGGAACTATCTACAGAAACATGGTAATTCGGTTAGACAGAGAAGAGTTAGCTCAATAAATAGGAAAATTTTGCAGGAGAATTAGGGCAGCGCGCAACAAGCAGAACACTTCAGAGCTATATAGACCGGCAGAATATTAGCAACATGAATACAGAATTAGACGCTGCATAAACAGAGCATTTGTAGCTCCAGAATCATAGGAATTAGAATCTCCACAACAAGTGAAATAACTACAGAAACAGGGAACTAGGCCCTACATACGATGTGGTATTAGAAGGTACAGCAACATGGGAATTAGCAGCTCCCAGAACAGAGAAATTAGCCGCAGAATGAGTGAATTAGCTCGAGAAACAGGGGGAATAGTGTCGCCTTATATATATGAATTAATTCCAGAAACATGAAAATTAGATGCATAAATACTGGAATTTATTCCACAAACCAGTGAATGATGTGCTCCAGAAACGCCCGAATGACGAATTATGGCCTAAAAAACGGTAATTATCTCCAGACATTGGGAGAACCGGTTGCTCCAGAAACAGAGGGAATTTCGGCTACAGAAACAGGGGAATCATGAGATCCAGAAACAAGAGAGTTGTGGATCAGTAAACAACGTAATTCGGAGCAAAATAAACAGAATATTTATGAAGTCCAGATAGAGCGAAATTAGGGGAGCACCACATCGACATGGCACGAGGAAATTGGGGCACAGCTCCATAAACAGGCGTCTTCGATTTTCCTTTAGCAGAGGATTTAGGAGAGTGCTCCTTAAACAAGACAATCTGTCTCTATATATATATATATATATATATATATATATATCGGGGAAACAGTAGCCACATAAATTAGGTGTTCCACAAACAGTGCTATTTGCAGCTCCAGAAATTGTGCAATGATGGGAACCACAAACAAGGAAAAGTTGGAACTCTCGAAATTCAGGTATTCGGAATTCCAGAAACATTGACGATAGCATATCCAGAAATGAAAGGATTAACCCCAGAACAAGATAATTACTTACAGAAACACTGGAATTAACTCCACAAATCGGGGAATTAGGAGGTCCATAAACACAGATATTAGCAGCTCCCGAAATAGGGGAATTGTCCTTAGATATATGAAAATTAGCTTGATCAAGGGGCAGAATCAAGTGTTCCGGTAACAGTAGACGTTGCAGCAAAGAAACAGGGTGTTTAGCTTCAGCAGCATGAGATTACGATATCCAGTAACAAGGCAATTATGGTTCCATAAAGAATTTGAAGCAAAAGATACAGGACATTTAGGAGATCCAGATGCAGGGAATTTGGCAGAGGGCTCCATCAACATGGAACATAGGGGAGGGCACAAGAAAGTGGGAAATATGGAGAAGCTCCGGAAAAAGGCAAATTAGCTGTTCCGATAGCATGGGTAATTGGAGAGCGCACCATTAACAGGACAATTCGGATTTATAGTGGAATATGTAGCTACAAGAAAACTATAATGATGTGTTCCTGAACTGCGAAATATGGAGCTCCATTGTCAGCGACATTAGAAACTCCACAATGAAATAAATCATTTCCAGAACTGAGGGACTAGGACCTCCAGAAACTGGGGAAGCAGCACCAAAAACAGAGTGTTACCTATGAAACAGTTGAATTGGCGACAGAAACTTGGGAGTTACCTCCAGAAACAAAGGAATTAGGATCTCCTCAATCTGCGATATCAGAAGCTCCAGATAAATATGAATTACCTCCACAAGCAGTGGATTAGATTCAGAATCAGGGAAATTTGCAGCTGCAGATCGAGGAGCTCCAGTAACACGGCAATTAGATCGGAAATAAGGGCATTAGCTTCAGAAACAGGGGAACTAATTCCAGAAAAATTCCTGAAACTGGGGAAATAAAAGTTCCAGAAACAAGGGAAGTTGGAGAAAAAGATAGAGGCGTTTTTGATGATACGAATATAGGGAAATTATCAGAGTGCTCCATCAACGTGGAACTTAGGAGCAGGCTCCAGAAAGTGGGACATTTGGAGCCAACTCGAGACACAGGTGTATTCGCTGTTCCTGTATCAGGGAGTTTGGAGAGTGCACTATAAATAGGAAAATCCGGGGCTATATCTATAGGGGAACGAGAAACCACATACGAACACAATTACGTGCTCCAAAAACAGCGCAATTTAGGGTTCCAAATACGTTTTTTTGGGAGCTTCACAAGCAACTGAAACATCTGCTGTAATAATGGAACTAGTGCCTGCAGAATCTAGGCATTTTGCTCAAGAGGCAGAATTATTAACCCCTGAAAGAGGTTAAATTGCTACAGAAACAGGGGCTCTCACTGCAGAAATTGACGAATTCGAAGCTTCATAAATTGGAATATTAGGATCTGCAGAAAAAAGAAGAATTAGCTCCGGAAACATCTAAATTAGCAGCCGGAACACCGGAATTAGCTCATAAACAAGGACATTAACACCATAAACAAGGGCTCAACTCCAGAAACAGTGCTATCATCTCAGAATCAGGGAAATTATCTCCAAGAACAGGGGAATTATACGATCCAGAAAGAAGGTAAGTATGGTTCCATGAACAAATTCATTTGGAGCAAAAGAAACAGGAAATTTAGGAGATCACAACACAGGGTAATTAGGAGAGGGCAGTTTCACCGTGGAACGTTGGTGCAGGCTCTATAAAGTGGGAAATTTGGAGCCAGTTCCAGAAACAAATCAATTAGCTTATCCTGTCGATTGGGAATTAGGAGAGCGCACCAAAAACAATACAATTTGGAGAAATATATATCGGAGAACTAGTGGCCACTTGAAAAGGACAATTAGGTGCAATATAACAGGGCAATTTCGAGCTCCAAGAAACAGAAGAATTAGGAGCTGCAGGAACAGGAGAACTGGGAACTACAGAGATTGGGGAATTAGCTCCAGCAAATAGGTTCTGGAGAAACATTAGCTCCAGAAACATTAGCTCCACAAACAGCTGAATCAGCTACCAAAACAGGGGTATTAATCTAGGAACAGGGAAATTTGGAGTGGCAGAAATAGGGGAAGTTGGAGCTCCAGGAACACGGAGACTCGCGCAGAAAGAAGCGAATTTGCTCCAGAAATAAAGCCATTGACTCCGGAAACACTGGAATTAGCTCTAGAAGGAAGAAAATAAGAGTTGCAGGAAATGGTGAATTATCAGCTCCAGAAACAGTGTAATTCGGTCCAGAAACAGGGCACTCCGGAGCTGCAGACACAGGGGAAGCATGGGCTCCAGGAGAACGGGCATAATCACAGTACAGCGCAGAAACAGGGAGTTGTGTTTAGAAATAGGATAGTTACATTCAAAAACACAGAATTAGCTCTTCCTCTGGCAGGAAAATTATGGGAGCGCACCATAACAGGGTAATTCGGAGCCATATATACCGGCAAACTACACAGGTATAAAGGACAATTACGTGCTTCATTAATTGCACAATTTGGAGCTCCACAAAAAGCGAAATTATGATCTCCACAGGAATTTCCCCCAGTAAAAAACGTATTCTCTCCAGAAACATTTGAGTTAGTAACAGAAACAGGAGAGTAACCTCCCGAAACAGATGAATTAGGAGATCCACAATCTGGATATCTGGATCTCCAGAAAAAGATGAGATCCAGAAAGAGGGGAATTAGTTCCAGGAACAGGGGAATTAGGAGCTGCAGCGAGGGGAATTACTAGTTCCAGGAATACTGGAATTAGTTCAGCAACAAGGGTGTTAGCTCCAGAACAGAGGAAATAGGACTAGAAAGATGTGAATTCGGAGTTACAGAAACTGCCGAATTGGGCACTGCAGAAATGGGAAATTAGGAACTCCAGAAAATGGGATTTTAATCAGTACAACGAAAGTTGCTCTAGAAATAACTGCATTACATTTAGAAAGAGAAGAGTTGTCTCATGAAACAGATGAACTAGTATTTCCTGTAGCAGGGAATTAGGAGAGTGTACCATAAGCAGAATACATCAGAGCTAAATATAGCAGGAAAAGGTAGCCACATAAAAAGCACACTTAGATGCTTCATAAACAGCGCAATTTGAAGCTCCAGAAACAGGGGAATTAGCTCCAGTAAAAGGGAGGAATAGGCAACTCCAGAAACAGTGTAATTATCTCTAGCAACAAGGAATTAGCTCCAGAAGCAGGAATATTAGCAGTTCCAGGAACATTGGAATTAGCAGCTGCAGAAACGATGGAATTAGCAGTTCCAGCAACTATGGATTTAGCAGCTCCAGAAAGAGGGAGGAATTAGCAGCTGCAGGAACAGTGGAATTAGAAGCTCCAGAAACAGTGGAACTGGCTTCAGAAACAGTGGAATTAGCAACTCCAGGAACTGTGGAATTAGCAGCTTCAGGAACAGTGGAATTAGCTCCAGAAACAGTGGAATTAACTCCAGAAACAGTGGAATTAGCTGCAGAAACAGTGGAATTAACTCCAGAAACAGTGAAATTAGCTCCAGGAATATTGGACGTAACTCCACGAACAGTGGAATTAGCTCCAGAAACAGTGGAATTAGCTCCAAAAACAGTGACATTAACTCCAGAAACAGTGGAATTAGCTCCACAAGCAGTGGACTTAACTCCAGAAACAGTAGAATTATCTTCAAAACTGTTCGCAAACAGGAGAATTAGCTCCAACAACAGTGGAATTAACCGCAGAAACAGTGGAACTCGTTCCAGAAGCAGTGGAATAAACATTTCCAGAGACTGTGGAATTAGCTCCAGGAAAAAGGTGTATTAACTCCAGAAAAAGTGTCGAATTAGCTACAACAACAGTGGAATTAGCTTTAGAAACAGTGGAACTATCTCCAGAAATATTGGAATTTGCAGCCACAAGAATTGTGGAATTAGCAGCTCCAGGAACAATGGAATTAGTTTCAGAACTATTGGAATTAGCAGCAACAAGAACAGTGGAATTAGCTGCTTCAGAAACAGAGGAATTAGCTCCAGAAACAGTGGAATTATCAGTTCCATGAACAGCCGAATTAGAGCCGGAAACTGGAATTAGCAGCTCCAGAAATAATGCAATTAGCTCCAGATACAGTGGAATTAGCAGCCCTTTAATCAGGGGAATTAGCCCCAGAAACAGTGGAATTATCTACAGGAACATCGGAATTAGCAGTTGCAGAAAAAGGGAGAAATTAGCAGCTCCAGGAACAGGGGAATTAGCTTTAGAAGCAGAGGAATTAGCTCCAGAGACAGGGAAATCAGGTCCAGAAACTGAGAACTCAGCAGCTCAAGAAAAAGTGGAATTAGCAGCTTCAGACACAGGTGAATTATATTCAGAAATCCTGGAATTAACTTCAGAAGCAGGGGAATTAGCTTCAGAAATAGAGAATTTACAGCACCAACAGAAGGTGGAATCTAGCAGCTTCAGAAACAGTGGAATATGATGCATAAATATTGGAATTACCAGCTCCAGAAATAGTGGAATTAGCCCCAGAAACAGTGTAATTAGCAGTTCCAGAAACAATGGAATTATCAGCTTCAGACACAGAAGAAATCGCTCCAGGAACAGTGGAATCAGCTCCAGAAATAGTGGAATTAGCTGCAGACCAGAATAATAATCAGCTCCGGAAATATTGGAATTCGCTTCAGAAACAGAGGAATGAGCTCCCAGAACAGTGGAATTAGCTCCAGGAACAGTGGAATTCGCGCCAGAAACAGTGAAATTAGCTCCAGAAACGGTGGAAGCAGGTCTAGAAAGATGTTAATTAGAAATTAAATGAACTGGTGATTAGCAGCTCCAGACACAGTGGGATTATCTCCAGAAACTGAAGAATTGTGCGTTGCAGATACAGGGGAAGTAGGAGCTCAGGAACAGAGGACTTCGCTCAGTAGAGCGGAACTATCTACAGAAACATGGTAATTCGGTTAGACAGAGAAGAGTTAGCTCAATAAATAGGAAAATTAGCTGTTCCTGTAGCAGGAGAATTAGGGCAGCGCGCCACAAGCAGAACACATCAGAGCTATATAGATCGGGAGAATATTAGCAACATTAATACAGAATTAGACGCTGCATAAACAGTGCATTTGTAGCTCGAGAATCATCGGAATTAGAATCTCCACAACAAGTGAAATAACTACATAAATAGGTAACTAGGCCCTACATAAGATGTGGAATTAGAAGGTACAGCAACATGGGAATTAGCAGCTCCCAGAACAGAGAAATTAGCCCCAGAATGAATGAATTAGCTCCATAAACAGGGGGAATAATATCGCCTTAAATATATGAATTAATTTCAGAAACATGAAAATTAGTTCCATAAATACTGGAATTTATTCCACAAACCAGTGAATTATGTGCTTCAGAAACCCCCAAATTAGGAGCAACAGTAAGACGAATTGTGGCCTAAAAACCGGTAATTATCTCCAGACATTGGAAGAATCGGTTGCTCCAGAAACAGGGAATTTCGGCTACAGAAACAGGGGAATCATGAGATCCAGAGACAAGAGAGTTGTGGCTCAGTAAACAACGTAATTCGGAGCAAAATAAACAGAATGTTTATGAGATCCAGATAGAGCGGAATGAGGGGAGCACCACATCTACATGGAACTGGGAAATAGGGGCACAGCTCCATAAAAAGGCGTCTTAGATTTTCCTTTAGCAGAGTAATTAGGAGAGTGCACCTTAAACAAGACAATCCGGCGCTATATATATATCTATCGGGGAAACAGTAGCCACATAAATTAGGTGTTCCACAAACAGTGCTATTTGCAGCTCCAGAAATTGTGCAATGATGGGCTGCACAAATAAGGAAAAGTTGGAACTCTCGAAATTCGGTTATTAGGAATTCCAGAAACATTGACGATAGCAGATCCAGGAATAGAAGGATTAGCCCCAGAACAAGATAATTAGTTACAGAAACACTGGTTAACTCCACAAATCGGGGAATTCGAACGTCCATAAACACATGTATTAGCAGCTCCCGAAAAAGGTGAATTGTCCTTAGAAATATGAGAATTAGCTCGATCAAGCGGCAGAATCAAGTGTTCCGGAAACAGTAGACGTTGCAGCAAAGAAAGAGGATGTTTAGCTTCAGCAGCATGAGATTACGATATCCAGTAACAAGGCAATTATGGTTCCATAAAGAATTTGAAGCAAAAGATACAGGAGATTTAGGAGATCCAGATGCAGGGAATTTGGGAGAGAGATCCATCAACATGGAACATAGGGGAGGGCACAAGAAATTGGGAAATGTGGAGACAGCTCCGGAAAAAGGCAAATTAGCTGTTCCTATAGCAGGGGTAATTGGAGAGCGCACCATTAACAGAACAATTCGGATTTATAGGGGAACATGTAGCTACAAGCAAACGATAATGATGTGTTCCATGAACTGCCAAATATGGAGCTCCATTGTCAGCGACATTAGAAACTCCACAATCAAATAAATCATTTCCTGAACTGAGGGACTAGGACCTCCTGAAACTGGGGAATCAGCACCAGAAACAGAGTATTACCTATTAAACATTTGAATTAGCTACAGAAACATGGGAGTTACCTCCAGAAATAAAGGAATTAGGATCTCCTCAATCTGCGATATCAGAAGCTCCTGATAAATATGAATTACCTCCAGAAGCAGTGGATTAGTTTCAGAATCAGGGAAATTTGCAGCTGCAGATCGAGGGAGCTCCAGTAACACAGGAATTAGATCGGAAATAAGGGCATTAGCTTCAGAAACAGGGGAATTAATTCCAGAAAAATTCCTGAAACTGGGGAAATAAAAGTTCCAGAAACAAGGGAAGTTGGAGAAAAATATACACGCGGATTTGATGATACAGATCGAGGGAAATTTTCAGAGGGCTCCATCAACGTGGAACTTAGGAGCAGGCTCCAGAACGAGGGAAATTTGGATCCAGCTCCAGACACAGGTGTATTCGCTGTCCCTGTATCAGGGAGTTTGGAGAGTGCGCTATAAATAGGAAATTTCGGGGCTATATCTATAGAGGAACTAGTAACCACGTACGAACACAATTACGTGCTCCAAAAACAGCGCAATTTAGGGTTCCAAATACGTTTTTTTGGGAGCTTCACAAGCAACTGAAACATCTACTGTAATAATGGAACTAGTGCCTGCAGAATCTAGAGATTTAGCTCAAGAGGCAGAATTATTCGCCGCTAAAACAGGTAAAATAGGTACAAAAACAGGGGCTTTCCCTGCAGAAACTGACGAATTCGAAGCTTCACAAACTGGGATATTAGGATCTGCAGAAAAAAGAAGAATTAGCTCCGGAAACATGGGAATTAGCACCCGGAACACAGGAATTAGCTCATACATAAGGAAAGTAACTCCATAAACAAGGGCTCAACTCCAGAAACATAGAAACATAGAAACATAGAAAATAGGTACAGGAGCAGGCCATTCAGCCCTTCTAGCCTGCACCGCCATTCAATGAGTTCATGGCTGAATATGAAACTTCAGTACCCACTTCCTGCTTTCGCGCCATACCCCTTGATCCACCGAGTAGTAAGGACTTCATCTAACTCACTTTTGAATATATTGAGAAACAGTGCTATCATCTCAGAATCAGTGAAATTAACTCCAAAAACAGGGGATTTATACGATCCAGAAAAAAGGTAAGTTTGGTTCCATAAACAGATTCATTTGGAGCAAAAGATGCAGGAGATTTAGGAGATCCCAATACAGGGTAATTAGGAGAGGGCAGTTTCACCGTGGAATGTTGGTGCAGGCTCCAGAAAGTGGGAAATTTGCAGCCAGTTCCAGAAACAAGTGAATTAGCTGATCCTGTCGTTTGGGAATTAGGAGAGCGCACCAAAAACAATTCAACTTGCAGCTATTTACATCGGAGAACTAGTGGCCACATGAAAAGTGCAATTAGGTGCAATATAATAGGGCAATTTCGAACGCCAAGAAACAGAAGAATTAGGAGCTGCAGGAACAGGAGAACTAGGAACTACAGAGATTGGGGAATTAGCTCCAGAAACATAAGTTCAGGAGAAATATTAGCTCCAGAAACATTAGCTCCACAAACAGCTGAATTAGCTACCGAAACAGTGGTATTAAATCTCGGAACAGGGAAATTTGGAGCCGCAGAATGAGGGAAGTTGGAGCTCCTGGAACACGGATATTCGCGCAGAAAGAAGGGAATTAGCTCCAGAAATAGAGCCATTGACTCCAAAAACACTGGAATTAGCTCGAGAAGGAAAAAAATAAGAGTTACAGGAAGTGGTAAATTATCAGCTCCAGAAACAGTTGAATCCTCTCCAGAAACAGGGCTCTCCGGAGCTGCAGACACAGGGGAAGCATGGCCTCCAGGAGCACGGGAATAATCACAGTACATGCAGATAAATCCAGAAACAGGGAGTTGTGTTTAGAAATAGGATAGTTACATTCAAAAACAGAGAATTAGCTCTTCCTCTCGTAGTGAAATTAGGGGAGCGCAACATAACAGGGTAATTCGGAACCATATGTACCGGCAAACAACAGAAGTATAAAGGGAAATTACCTGCTTCATAAATTGCACAATTTGGAGCTCCATAAAAAGCGAAATTATGATCTCCACAGGCAAAAAGCGTATTATCTTCAGAAACAGTTGAGTTAGCAACAGAAACTGGGGTGTTACCTCCAGAAACAGATGCATTAGGAGATCCACAATCTGGATATCTGCAACTCCAGAAAAATATGAGCTCCAGAAACAGGGGAATTAGTTCCAGGAACAGGGGAATTCGGAGCTGCAGCGAGGGGAATTACTAGTTCCAGGAATACTTGAATTAGTTCAGCAACAACGGTATTAGCTCCAGAAAGAGAGGAATTAGGTCGAGGATGATGTTAATTCGGAGTTACAGAAACTGCCGAATTGGGCAATGCAGAAATGGGAAATTAGGAGCTCCAGAAACATGGGATTTTAATCAGTACAGCGAAAGTTGCTCCAGAAATAACTGAATTACATTTAGAAAAAGAAGCGTTGTCTCATGAAACAGATGAACTAGTTTTTCCTGCAGCACGGAATTAGGAGAGCGCATCATAAGCAGAATACATCAGATCTAAATATAGCGGGAAATGGTAGCCACATAAAAAGCACACTGAGGTGCTTCATAAACAGCGCAATTTGAAGCACCAGAAACAGGGGAATTAATTTCTCCACAATCAACTGAAATAGATCCAGAAACAGGGGAACTAGAACCTGCATTACCTTGGGTAGTCGGATCTCCAGCAACAGCGTCATTGTGAGCTCTCGTAAGATTTGATTGAGCAGCTCCAAGAACATTGAAATTAACCCCTAACAAGAGAAAGAGCTCCAGGAACAGTGGGAATGGGATATTCTTAGTTACCGGAATTTATTCCAGAAACCGGGGATTTAGCTGCAGTAATATTGGAGTTAACTCTACTAAATTTGGAATTGATTGCTCCCGAAACACGAGAATTAGGAGCTGCAGAGAGAGGGGAATTATGCCCAGAAATATCGTGATTATATACAGAAAGAGAGAATTAGGTGCTCCAGAAACAGAGGACACTTCAGTTACAGATCAAAATGATTTCCTCCAGGAACAGGGGAATTTTCACCAGTCGCAGAAGAATTCGGAGCTCCGGAGACTGCGAAATTAGTAGCCCCGGGAATATTGGAATTAGCTCCAGAAACAACGCAATTCTCTCCAGAAACAGGGGAATTGGTGTTAGAACGAACAGAGTAAGCTCTAGAAAGAGGTGACTTAGTTGTCCCTGTAGCAAGGTATTTTGGAGAGCGCAACATAAACATGTCATTTCGGATATATATATATAACCAGTAGACACTTAAATACGACAATTAGGTGCTGCATAAACAGCGCAATTTGGAGCTCCAGAAAAAGGACAATTAGGAGCTCCACAAACAACTCAGAATCTCCAGAAAGAGGGAACCGAGGACTTCCAGAAACTGCGGGTTTTAGCGCAGAAATAAGCGAATTAGCGCCGGAAACACGAGAATTAGTGCCGAAAACAGTGGACCGAAACCTCGAAACTGTGGAATTAGATCTTGAAAGATGAATAGAAACTTGTAAATTAGCAGCTCCAGGAACAGAGGAATTACATTCAGAAACAGGCATTGTGGAGCTGCAGAAACAGGGCACGCAAGCTGCAAGAACACAGGAATAATCACAGTACAAAGAAATTACCTCCCAAGCTCGTCTCAACACCAAGCACTTATAGCCACAAAGCTGTCCTACGCTGCCCAAACTCTCCTGCCCCCCACAAAGCTGTCCTAACCCCACAAGCTCTCCAACCCCGCCCAAGCTCTCCTACCCCCAAAGATCTCTAAAACACCAACTCTACTATCGAACCAAGCTCTCCTACCCACCAAGCTCTCCGCTCCTCCCAAGTTCTCCGACCACTCCAATCACTCCTGCACCCCCAAGCTCTCCTAACACCACATGCTGTCCTACCTCTCCAAGCTCTCCTACCACCCCCCCAAGCTCTCGTACCCCCCACGCTCTCCTACCTCCCAAGCTCTCCCATCCCCCAAGATCTCCGACCGCCTCCCAAGTTCTCCTCCCCTCCTAACCTATCCTACCCCGCTCCCCAATATCTCGTACCGCCCAAGCTCTCCAATCCCGCAAAACTCTCCTACTCCCCAAGCTCTTCCACCTCGCAAAGCTTTCCTTCCCTCTCAGAATCTCCTACATCCCCAAGCTCCCCTACCCCACAAGCTCTCCTACCCTCCAAGTTCTCCGACACCATAAGCTCTCATACGTCGCAAGCTCACCTACCCAACAAGCTCTCCTACCCACCAAGCTCTACAGCCCCACAAGCTGTCCTACCCACCAATAACTCCTAGCCCCGCAAGCTCTCCTACCCCTCAGGCCCACCTACCCCACCAAGCTCTACTATCCCCCAAGCTCACCTACACTCAAAGCTCTCCTACACCCCCAAGCTCTCCCATCCCCCAAGCTCTCCGACACCCTCCCAAGCTCTCCTTCCCATCCAACCTCTCCTCCTCCCCTCCCCAAGATCTCGTAGCACCCAACCTCTCCAAACCCACGAACTCTCCTGCTCCCGAAGTTCTTCTACTCCCCAAATCTCTCCTCACCCCTCATAATCTCCAACATCCCCAAGCTCTCCGACCCCGGAAGCTCTGCTACTACCCAAGCTCTCCGACCTACCAAGCTCGCATACCCCGCAAGCTTACCTACCCACCAAGCTCCACTACACACCAAGCTTTACTACCCCGCAAGCTGCCCTACCCACCAAGATCTCGTACCACCGCAAGCTCTACTACCCTCAAACACTCCTACACCTCAAGCTCTCCTGCCCCCCATGCTCTCCACCCCACAAACACTCATACCCCCCCCCAATTTCACTACAACCCGCCAATGTCTCATACCGCCGCCAAAGCCCTCCTACAACCCCTAAGCTCTTCTAGCCGTCAGGCTCTCCTACATCGCCCCCCAGCTCTCCTGCTACCCACCCAAGCCCTCCGAATCACCAAGCTCTCCTACCCGCCAAGAGTTCTTAACCCCCCAAGCTCTCCTACCCCTCAAATGTCTCCTACCCCTCAAGCTCTCTTACCACCCCAAGATCTCCTACCCCCTCCACCAAGCTCTCCTACCACTGCCAAGGTCTCCTATACCACAAGCTACCCTACACCTCATGCTCTCCTGTCATCCCATGTGGTACAACCCCCCAAGCTCTCCTAAACCCGCAAGCTCTGCAACCCCTCCAAACTCTCATATCCCTGAAACACACCGACCCCGCAACCTCACCGAACCCCTCAAGCTCTCCTAAACCCCAAGCTCTCCCACCCCCCAAACTCTCCTACAACCCCCAAGCTCTCCTACCCCCCTCCCGCATGATCTCCTACACCCGCAAAGCTCTTCTACCCACATCTACTTGGCGCTCCTACCCCACTAAGCTCTCCTACACCCCAAGCTCTGCTACCCACCCAAGATCTCCAAACCCCCCAAAGATTTCTTACACCCAAGCTCTCCTACCACTCAATGCTCTCCAACCCGCAAGCTCTGCAACACCCCATGCTCTCCTACCCCCCAATCTCTCCTATCCAACAAGTTCTCCTACGCCCAATCTGTTCTACCACCCCCAAGCTCTACTACCCCGCCAATTCCCCAAACCCCATGCTCTCCTACAACTGCATGCCCTCCTACCCGCCAAGCTCTCCTACCCCCGTAAGCTCTCCTATCCCCCCATGATCTCCGAGCCCCCCAAGCTATCATAAACCCCCCACGTTCTTCGACACCCTAAGCTCTCCTACTCTGCCAACCTCAACTACACCCCATGCTCTACTGCCCCGTCAGCTCACCTAACACCAAGCTCTCCTACACTCCAAGCTCCCGATCCACCCACCAAGCTCTCCCACCACGGAAACTCTCCAACACCCACAAGCTGTCCTATCCCCCCGCCTCGCCAAGTTCTCCTAACCCGCCAAGCTCTCCTAACCCCCAAGCTTCCCTACCACTCCAAGCTCTGCTACCCATCCCCAAGCTCTCCTACCCATCCAAACTCTCCAACCCCCCAGTCTCTTTTACCGCCCGAGCTCTCCTACCCACCGCCAAACTCTTCTACACTCCCATGCTCACTTACCCCTGCAAACTCTCCTACACCGCAAGCTCTCCTGCCCCTCCAACCGCTCCTAGCCTGCCAAGTTATCCTAGTCCCAAACGCTCTCCAATCTCCCCCAAGCTCGGCAAATACCCAAGCTCTCCTTCCCCCCAAATCTCTCCTGCCGTCCAAGCTCTCCAACCCCCCAAGCTCTCCTGACCCCCAAGCTCTACTACCCCATCAAACTCACCTATTCCCCCCATGTTTTCCTATCCCCACATCCCCAGCTCTCCTACCAACCCAAGCTCTCCTACACACCACGCTCTCCTACACCCTGCAAGCTCTTCTACCCCGCCCAAGCTCCCCGAACACCCAAGCTATTCTACCCCGCAAGCTTTCTTTCCCCCAAACTCTCCTACCTCCCATGCTATCCTAAAACCCATGATCTCCGTTCCCCAAGCTCTCCTACCATCCCAAGCTTTAGTAATCCCCTCCAATGTACTACTATCCCTCCCCAAGCACTCCTGCCCCCAAGGTCTCCTAACACCCCAAGCTCTCCTAATCCCCTACCCACACAGGCTCTCCTACACCCCAAACTCTCCTACTCTCCCCCCCCCAAGCTCTCATACCTCCCCAAGCTCTCCTACCCCCCAGGCTTTCTAGCCCCCCAAACTCTCCTACCCCATGCTCCAATACCCCGCCAAGCTCTCCTGCCCCCACCAAGCATTCCCAACCACCAAATCTCACCTACCCGCCGCCAAGTTCTCCGCCTACCGCCCTAGCTCTCCTACCCCAGCAGCTCTGTTTCACCCCAGCTCCCCTACCACCCCCCCGCCACTAAGCTCTCCTACCCCACCATGCACTCCTACCCGCCAATCTCTCCTACCCCCGCCAAAGCCTCCTAAAACCCCTAAGCTCTCCTACCCCCCATGCTCTCCTACACCTGCAAAGCTCTTCTAGCCGTCAGGCTTTCCCACCACCACCCTCCAGCTTTCCTACACCCCTAAGCTCTGCTACACATCCAAGCTCTCCGACTCACCAAGCTCTCCTAACCACCAAGCATTCTTACCCCCCAAGCTCTCATACCCCGCAAAGGTCTCCTACCCCTCAAGCTCTCTTACCAGCTCAAGCTCTCCTATCGCCCCAATTCCTAGTACACCCCCCAAGCTCTGCTATCCCTCCCAAGCCCTCCTATCCATCAAGCTCTCCTACCACACCAATATCTCCGACCGCCCCAAACTCTCATAAAACCATCAAGCTCTCCTACCCCCTCAAGCTCTCCTACCCCACAAGATCTCCTACACACACCAAGCTCTCCTACACCGCCCAGGCTCTCCTACACCCCCCAAGTTCTCCTACTCACTCAAGCTCTCCTTCGCCTCCAAGCTTTCCGACACCCACAGTCTCTCCTACCTCCCCAAGCTCTCCTAACCGCCCAAGCTCTCCTACCCCGCTAACCTCTCCTAACCCCGAAGCTCTGTACTCGCCCAAGCTCTCTGACCCCACCAAGCTTTCTGACCAACGCAAGGTCAGCTCACCTCGAAGATATCCTGCGCTCCAAGTTCTCCTGCCCCGCAGGGTCTCCTACACACCCAAGCTCATCTACTGCACAAGCTCTCCTAGCCCCACAAGCTCTCCAACCAAGCAACGTCTCCTAACCCCCAACCTTTCCCATCACCCACCCAAGTCCTATCCCCCCAAGCTCACCTAACCACCAAGCTCTCCTAAACCCCCAGCTCTCCTACCAACTCACGCTCTCCTAACAACCCAAGCTCTCCTACCCACCAAATTCTCCAAGCACCCCAGCTCTCCTATGCCCCCAGCTCTCCTACGCCCACAGCTCTCGTACCCCCGCAAGCTCTCCTACACCCCAAGCGCTCCTACCCCCGCCAAGCTCTCGAATCCCACCATCTCTCCTAACCCCACAAGATCTCCGACGCCGCCAAGCTCTACGATCCCCCCAAAAACTCCTTCCCCCAACTCTTCGAAGCCCCCAAGCATTCCTACCCCTGGCAAGCACTCCTACCCCGCCCAAGCTCTCCTACACCCGTAAGCTCTCCCACCGCCCAAGCTCTGCTACCCGGCAAGTTCTCCTAACCCACACAGCTCTCCTACCCCTCAAACTCTCCTACACCCCAAAGCTATCCTATCTCCCAAAGCTCTCCTACCACCGCAAATTCTCTTACACCCTCAAGCTCTCCAAAATCCCAAAGCTCTCCTACCTGCCCTCGTTCTCTTACACCCCCAAGGTCTCCTACCCGCCCCAAGCTCTCCTACCCTCCATGCTCTCCTACACTCCCAAGCTCTCCTTCGAACCCAAGCTCTCCTACGCCCTCAAGCTCTCCTGTCCAACCAAGCTCTCCTGCCACCCAAGCACTCCTATCCCCAAGCTCTCCAACCACCCCAAGCTCTCTTGCCACCCCAAAGTTCTCCTACCCCCATATGCACTCCTATCCGCAAGCTCTCTTTCCACCCCCATGCTCTCCTGCACACCAAGCTCGCCTACGCTACAAGCTCTGCTACCCCACCAAGCTCTCCAACCCCCTCGCTCTCCGACACTCTCAAGCTCTCCAACCACCCCAAGCTCTCTTGCCACCCCAAAGTTCTCCTACCCCCATATGCACTCCTATCCGCAAGCTCTCTTTCCACCCCCATGCTCTCCTGCACACCAAGCTCGCCTACGCTACAAGCTCTGCTACCCCACCAAGCTCTCCAACACCCCAAGCTCACCTACTCCACCAAACTCTTCTATACCCCAAAGTCTCCTAACCGCTAAGCTCTCCTTCCCCCAAGCTCTCTTACCCCCCCAAGCTCTCGCACACTCCCAACATCACCCATCCTACATTCTCTCCTACCCCCAAGCTCTGCTAGCCGACAAGATCTCCCACCCGCTGAGCTCTCCCACCTCCCCAAGCTCTTCTATCATCCAGCTCTCCAACCACACCCAAACCCTCCTACATCCATAAGCTCACCGACCCACGCTCAAGCTCGCCTACCCCACCAAGCTCTTCTAGCCCCCCATGCACTTCTCGCCCCAAGCTCTCCAACCCCCCCAAATTTCCTTGCCCCCCCCACAACTTCTCCTACACCCGCAAGATCTCCTACCCCGCAAAGGTCTCCTAGCTCCCAAGCACTGCTGCACCCACAAACTCTCCTACCGCGCCAATATCTCCTTCCTACCAGGATTTCCCACCCCACCAAGCTCTCCAACCCCCTCAGGCTCTCCTACCCCCGCAAGCTTTCCTAACCACCCCTAGCTCGCATTCCCCCAAAGCTCTCCTACCCCGCCCTCAATCTCTTCTAACCGCACAAGCTCTCCTACCGCCCAAGCTTTCCTTCACTCCAAGCTTTCATTCCCCTCCCAAACCTCTCCTACCCGCCAAGCTATCTTCCCCCAAAATCTCCTACCACCCAAGCTCCTCAAACCCCTCATCTCTCTTACTCCCCCAAGTTCACCTACCACCCAAAGCACTCCTTCCCACACACGCTTTCCTATCCCCCAAGCTCTCATAACCCCCAAGCATTTCTAATCCCCACGCTCTACTACAGCCCATGAGCTCCCCGACCCCCACGCTCTCCTAACTCCCAAGCTCTCCTATACCGCAAGCTCACATACCCCCAAGCTCTCCTACCCAACAAACTCTCCCACCCGCCCAAGCACTCCGAATCCCCAAGCTCTCCTACACCCCAAGCTCTCCTACCCCGCAAGCTCTCCTACACCCAACCTCTCCTACCCACCCAAGCTATCCTACACCTCCCAAGCTCCCCTACACCCCAAGCTCTCCCACCGCCGCAAATTATCCGACCTCGCCAAGCTCTTCAACCCCACCCAAGCTCTCCGTCCACCGCCCAAGTTCTTCTTTCCCCCAAGCTCTCCTATCACCCCAAGCTCTCCTATCCCCACAAACTCTACTACACCGCCAAGCTCTCCTACCCCCAATGTCACTTACCCCCACAAGCTCTCCTACCGCCCCACGCTCTCCTACCCACACAAGCTATCCTACACCTAGTACGCCCTCCTACCCGCCCTAGCACTACTAACCCCAAGCTCTGCTACACCTTCAAACTCTCCTAGACCCCGCCGCTCACGTACCCCTCCAGCTCTCCTACCCCACCCAAGCTCTCCCAACACGCCAAGCTCTCCTACCCGCCCAAGCTCTCCTAAACCCCCCAAGCTCACCAACACCCCGCAAGCTCTCCTACACGCCCAAGCTCTCCTACACCCCAAGCTCTCCAACACGACGCAAATTCTCCTCCGCCGCCAAGCTTTCCTACCCGCCGCAATGTCTTCTACACGCCCATGCTCTCCTACCCCCAAGCTCTCCTACCACCCAAGCTTTCTTACGCACCAAGCGCTCCTAAACCCAAGGTCTCCTCCCCCTCAAAATTCCACCCCCTAAGATCTCCTCCCCCCAAACTCTCCTACCTCATCTAAGCTCACCACCACACCCAAGCTCTCCTATCCGCTCAAGCTCTGTTAACCCCCAAACTTAACTAACCCCCCAAGCTCTCTGAACCCCCAAGCTCTCTATCCTCCCAAGCTCATTTACCCACATGCTCTCCGACCCAGCAAGCTCTGCTACATCACCATGCTTTCCAACCCCCACAAGCTCGCCAACCCACTCCCAAGCTCTACTCCCCCGCAAGCTCTCCTACACCCAAGCTCTCCAACCAACTCCCAAGCTATCCGACACTACAATCTCTCCAATTCACAAGCACTCGTACCCGCCAAGCTCTCCTACCCCAACAATCTCTCCCACCCCCCAAGCTCACCTACTGTCCCAAACTCTCATCCCGCCCAAGCTCTCCTACACCCCCGAAGCTCTCCGACCAACGCAAACTCTCCTTCACACCGAATGCTTTCCTACCTCCCTCCCCAAGATCTCCTAACACCCCAAACTCTCTAACCGCTCCAAGCAATCCTAAATCCAAAGCTCTCCTACTCCCGCAAGCTCTCCTACCCGTCATGCACTCCTACAGCCCAAGCTCTCCGACCCGACCGCACTCTTAACCCGCCAAGCTCTTCTACCCCCAAACGATATCACCCCCTCAGCTGTCGTACACCGCAAGCTCTCACAACGCCCCCAAGATCTCCCACCGCCCCAAGCTCTCATACCCCCGAATCTCTCCTATTCCTACCCCCAAAGCTCTCCTACCCCTTAACTCTCCGACCCTGCAAAATCTCCAACACCACCCAAACTCTCCTTCCCCGCCAAGCTCTCCAACCCCCCCGCAAGCTCTCCTACACCCCAAGCTTTCCTACCACACAAAGCTATCCTACACCCCTGCAACAACTCCTACCCCAGCAAGCCCTCGTGCCACTATAGCTCTCCAAACCCACAAGCTCTCCTAGCCGCCCAAGCTCTTCTAACCGCACAAGATCTCCTGCCCACGAAGCTCTCCAACCCCCAAAGCTCTCCTACCCTACAAGCTCTCCTAATCCCCAAGCATTTCTAACGCCCATGTTCTCATATACTCCCCAAGCTCCCCTACCCGCCACGCTCTCCTATGTCCAAACTCTCCTACACCGCTAGCTCAAATACCCCAAAGCTCTCCTACCCATCAAGCTCTCCTACCCGCCCAACCACTCCGAATCCCTATGCTCTCCTCCACCCCAAGCTCTCCTACCCCTCCAAGCTCTCCTACCTCCCCCAATCTCTCCTAAACACCCAAGCTCTCCTACCGCCACAAGTTCTCATGTACCGCAAGTTCTCCTACCCCCACACCAACGCTATCTTACCCCCCAAGCTCTACTACCCACCAACCTCTCCTACACCACCCCACCAAGCGCTCCTAACCCGCCATGCTCTCCTACACCTCCGAACTGACCTACCCACACAAGCTCTCCTACACGCCCACGCTCTCCTACCCGCCCATGCTCTCCTACCATCCAACTCTCCTTCCACCGCAAGCTCTTCTACGACGCGCAAGCTTTCCTACCCCGCCAAGATCTCCTACCTTCCAAGATCCCCTTCCCTCCCAAACTCTCCTACCACTCCAAAGCTCTCTTACACGCCAAGCATTCCCACCGCCGCAAGCTCTCCTACCCTGCCAAGCTCTTCAACCCCACCCAAGCTCTCCCATGGCCAGAAGATCCCCTACCCACCAAGCTCTCCTACCCCTTTAAGCTCTCCTATTCCCCATGCTCTCCTACCCCTTCAAGCTCTCCTAGCCCGCAATACTCACCTACGCCTCCAGCTCTGCTACCGCACCTATGATCTCCTAACCCCACAACTCTTCTACCCCCACAAGTTCTTCGACCCGACAAGAACTCCCAGACTCACAAAAACCCCTACACTCCCGAAGCGCTCCTACTCCCTGGCAATGTCTCCCAAACCCCCAAGCTCTCCGATCCCCCGAATATCTCCTAGCCCACCCATGCGCGCCTACCCCGGCAAGCTCTCCTACCCCCGTTGCCGTCCTATGCCCAAGCTCTCCTACTCCCCAAGCTCTCCCAACACCCATGCTTCCTACACCCCTAAACTCTCCTACACCCCACGCTCTACTATCCCTAAGCACTCCTACCCCCCACAAGCACTCCTACCCCCGCAAGCTCACCTACCATCAAGCTCTCCTACCCTACAAGCTCTACTACACCCCCAAGCACTCCTGTCCTCCCAATGTCTCTAAACCACACCCCTCCAAGCTCTCCTTTCCCCACAAGCTCTCCTATCCTCCCAATGTCTCTAAACCACCCCCCTCCAAGCTCTCCTTCCCCCGCAAGCTCTTCTACCAACCCCGAAGCTCTCCTAACCCTCCAAGCTCTCCTACGCCCAAAGCGCTCCTACCCTCATGCTCTCCCAAACCCCAGCTCTCCTACCTCACCAGCTCTCCTACCGCCCCAGCTCCCCTAACCCCCAAGCTCTCCTACACCCCCAAGCTCTCAAACACCTCAACTCTCCTACCCCCACAAGCTCTCCTACCCACCCACAAGTTCTCCTGCCCCCAAGCTCTCCTACCCCCAAGCTCTCCCAACCCCCCCCAATCCTCCTGCCTCCCCAGCTCAACTAATGCCCCAGCTGTCGTACCCCACCAAGCTCTCCTATCCCCAATGCTCTCCTAAGCCCGCCAATCACTTCTACCAAACCCACGCACTCCTACCACCCCAAGCTCTCTAACACCTCCAAAGCTCTTCTACCGGCTCCCCAAGCTCTCCTGACAAATTCTCCAACCACACCAATCTCTCCTACCCCCGCAATTTCTGCAAACCCCGGGCAAGCTCTCCTACACCGCAAGCTCTCCTACCCACCAAAGCTCTCTTACACAACCTCAAGCTCACCTACGCCCCCCCACAAAGCTCTCCTGCACCGCCAAGCTCTCCAAACTACCAATCTCTCCCAACCGCCCAAGCTCTCCCACCGTCCCAAGCTCTCAATCTCCCAATCTGTCGTACCCACCAAAGCTTTCCTAGCCTCCAAGCTCTCCTACTCCACAAAGCTCTCCTACCCGCCAAGCTCTCCTAACACCCTAACTCTCCTACCCCTGAAATTATCCTACCCCACCCGCAAGCTCTCCTAACCCACAAGCTCTCCTAACCCCAATCTCTCCTACCCCACAGGCTATCCTACAACCCGAGCATTGCGACCCCACAAGCTAACCTACCCCCTAAGCTCTCCTACTCTGCAATATCTCCAACACCACCCAAGCTCTCCGACCCCGCCCAAACTCTCCTTCCCCGCCAAGCTCTCCATCCCCCCGCAAGCTCCTCTACACCCCAAGCTTTCCTACCACAGAAAGCTATCCTACACCTCCGCAACAACTCCTACCCCCGCAAGTTCTCCTTCTAACCCCAGCTCTCCTAAACCCCAATCTCTTCTACCCGCCCAAGATCTCCTACGCGCCCCATGCTCTCCTCCACCGCAAGTTCTCCGACCTCACCCAAGCTCTCCTACACCCCCAAGCTTTCCTACCGCCCCAAGCTCTCATCTCCTACAAGTTCAACTGCCCCCAACTCTCCTAACCCGCAAGTCCTCCTACCCTCACCGCCCAAGCTATCCTACCCCCCAAGCTCTCCCACTCCCCAGCGCTACTACCCTCCAAGCTCTCCTAGCCACCCCCAAGCTCTCCTAACCCCGCAAGCTCTCCTAGCCGCCAATCTCTCCTACTCCCAAAGCTCTCCTGCCCCGCCTATCTCTCCTACTCCCCCATGCTCTCCTACACACCCCAAGCTGACCTACACGCCAAGCACTCCTAACCGCATAAATTTTCGTACCCAGCCAAGCTCTTCTACCCATCCAAGCTCTCCTACTACACCAATCTCTCCTACACCCCTCCCAAGATGTCCTAATCCCCAAGCACTTCTAACCCCCATGCTCTGCTACTCCCGCCACGCTCTCCTAACTCCCAAGCTCTCCTACACCGCAAGCTCACATACCCACAAGCTCTCCTACCCATCAAGCTCTTCTACCCGCCCAAGCACACCGAATCCCCATTCTCTCCTACACCCTAAGCTCTCCTACTCCTCCAAGCTCTCCTACCTCTCCTAATCTCTCCTAACCACACAATCTCTCCTACCGCCCAAGCACTCATGTCACCCAAGCTCTCCTGCCCCCGCAATCCACCCTAACCCGCAAGCTCTCCTACCACCACCCCAAAGCTATCCTACCCTCCAAGCTCTCCGACCGTCCTCCCAGCACTCCAAGTCCTCCAAGCTCTCCTAGCCCCTAAAATCTCCCTACTCCGCAAAGCTCTCATACCCCTCCAAGCTCTCCAACTCCCCAGCTCTCCTAGCCTGCAAGCTCTCCTAGCCACCCCCAAGCTCACCTGCCCGCGGAAGCTCTCCTAAGCCCCCATGCTCTCCTACACACCCCAAGCTGTCCCAACCACCCAAGCTCTCCTACCTCCGCAGGCTCCCATACCCCACCAAGCTCTCCTACCCGCCAAGCTCTCCTAACCCCATAAAATTTACAACGACGCCAAGCTCTTCTACCCCATCCAAGCTCTCCTACCACACCAAGCTCTCCTACACACCTCCCAAGATGTCCTACCCACCGAAGCTCTCCTAACCCCACCAAGCTCTCCTATCCTCCCAAGCTCTCCTAAACCCCCCAAGCTCTCCTTCGCCCCCAAGCTCTCCTACCCCCGCAAGCGATCCGACACCCCAAGCACTCCTACCCACACAAGCTCTCCAACACCGCCCAAGCACCCCTATCACCTGGAAGGTCATCTACCCCTCCAATCACACCTAACATCCCAGCAAAGCTCTCCTACACACACAAGCTCTCCTACCGCCCCATATTCTCATACCCTCCAAGCTCTCCAATGCCCCCAAGATCTACTCACCCCAAGATCTCTAACCACCTAAAGTCTCCTACACCCCAAATGATCCTATCCGTCAAACATTCCTACCCCGCAAAGCTCTCCTACCCAACATCTTTGCCACCACTTCAGCTTTCCTAACCCACAATCTCTCCTAACCCACATGCTTCCTAACCTACAAGCTGTCCTGCCTCCCAAGCTCTCCTAACCAGCAAGCTCTCCTACACCCCAAGCTCACCTACTCCCAAGCTCTCTGACCCGCCAAGCTCTCCTACCACCTAAAATCTCTCTACCACTCCAAGCTCTCCTACCCGTCCAAGCTCTGCCACTCCCCAGCTCTCCTACCCTCCAAGCTCTCCTACCCACCCCCAAGCTCTCCTTCCTCCGCAAGCTCTCCTACGTGCCAATCTCTCCTACCCCCACAGCTCTCTTGCCCCGCCAATCTCTCCTACGCCCCCATGCTCTCCTACACACCCCAAGCCCTCTTACCCACCCAAGCTCTCATACCTTCGCAGGCTCCCCTACCACACCAAGATCGCCTACCCGCCAAGGTCTCCTACCCCCATAAAAGTTACTACCCCGCCAAGCTCTCCTACCCCATCCAATCTCTCCTACCACACCAAGCTCTGCTACACCGCTCCCAAGATCTCCTACCCACCCAAGCTCTCCTAACCTCACCAAGCTTTCCTATCCCCACAACTCTCCTACCCCACAATGCTCTCCCACAGCGCCAAACTCTCCTACCCCACAACCCTCTCCTACCGCCCAAGCTCTCCTAAACCCCCCAAGCTCTCCGTCGCCCCCAAGCTCTCCTAACCTCGCAAGCTACCCAACACCCCAAATTATCCTATCCCCCAAACATTCCTACCCCGCTAAGTTCTCCTACGCACAAGCTTTGCCACCCCTTCAGCTTTCCTATGCACCAAGCTCTCCCACTCCCCAAGCTCACCCACTCCCAAGCTCTCCTACCCGCCGAGCTCTCCTACCCCGTCAAGCTCTCCCAATTCCCAAAACTCTCCTACTCTCACAAGCTCTACTACCCCGCAAAAGCATCCAAAGCCCCCAAGCTCAACTACCACGCCAAGCTCTTCTACACACCCACAAGCTCTCCAAAGCCCCAAGCTCTCCGATGCTCCCAATTTCTACTACCACCACAAGCTCTCCTAACGCCCCATGTTCTCATACATCCCAAGCTCTCCTACATCCCCCAAGCTCTCCTAGCCCCAAAGCTTTCCGACATTCCAAGGTCTCCTACATCCCAAGTTTCCCTATCCCCCAAGCATTCCTACCCCACCAGCTCCCCAACCGCACCAGCTCTCCTACCTCCCCAGCTTTCCTACCCCGCCAAAGCTCTCCTAACCCCGCCAACCTCTCCTATCCAACTAAGATATCCTACCAACCCAAGCTCTCCTACTCGCCCAAAGCTCTCCTAAAACCCTCCATAGGTTCTCATACACCCCAATGGTCTCCAACAGCCCCAAACTCTCTTACGCCCCAAGCACCCCTACTCCACCAAGGTCTCCTATCCGTCAAGCTCTCCTACCCGCCCAGATTCCCAACACGCCCTAGCTCCACGACACCCCCAGGCTCTCCTAAATCCCAATCTCTCCTATTCGCAATCTCTCCTATCCGGCAAACTCTCCAAACCATCAAGCCATCCGACTCCTCCAAGCTCCCTTACCAGCCCATGCTCTCCTAAACCCCCTACCTCTTCGACCCCCTCTAGTTCTCCTAATCCCCAACGCTCTCTTACCCCAGACTCACCTACCTCCCAAACTCTCCTACCCCTAAACTCTCCTCCCCCCAAGGTCTCCTACCCCCCAAGCACTCCTCGCCCCATGCTCACCTACACCCCCAAGCTCTCCTCCACCCCGAAGCCCACCTACACCCCCAAGCTGTCCTACACGCTCACGCTCTCCTACACCACCCCAAGCTCTCCTACCCCCGAAAACTCTCCATCACCACAATCTCTCCTCCGAGCCGCAAGCTCCCCGACGCTGCCAAGCTCTCCAACCCCGCCAAGTTCTCCTACAATCCAGAAGTTCACCTAACCCCTACCAAGTTCTCCGAATCCCCCAAGCTCCACTACATGCCGCAGCTCTCCTACCCCGCCCAAGTTCTCCTAACCCGCCAAGTTCTGCGACCCCCAGGCTGCCCTACCCCACCAAGTTCTTCTACCCCCCAAGCTCTCCGACCCCGCAAGCTCTCCTAATCCTCAAGCGCTCCGACTTACCCAAGCTCCCTTTCCATCTCAAACTCACCTAACACACAACCTCTCCTACCCCTCAACTCTCCTACCACTCAACGCTCTCCTACCCCCAGACACTCCTACTCCCCCAAGCTCTCCGACACCCCCAAGCTCACCTACGCCCCAGGTTCTCCTCACCGCCCCAATCGCTTCTACCTCCACAAGGTCTCCTATTCCCTCAAGCTCGCCTACCAATCAAGCTCTCCTACCCCCGCAAGATCACCTACACGCACAAGCTCACCAATAACCCAAGCTCTCCTACTACCACAAGCTCCACTCACCCCAAGCTCTCCTACCCCTCCAAGCTCTCCTCCCCACACGCTCTCCTACCCCCATGCTCTACTACCCCTCCCAATCTGTCCGACACCCCAATGCTCTACAAGCCCCCAAAACTCTCCTACACCCCAAGATCTCCAAGCCTCCCAAACTCCCCTACCCCCAAGCTCTGCCAACCCCCAAGCTCGCGTTTCACCCCAAGCTCTCCTACCTCCCAATCTCTCCTACCCCCGAGTTCTCATAACCCCCAAGCTCTCCTAACCCCCATGCTCTCCAAACCCCCAAGCTCTCCTACCCATTAAGCACTCTGAATCCCCAACGACTCCTATCCCACATGTCCACCTACCCCCAAACTCGCCTGCCGCTCCAAGCTCTCGTACCCGAAAAGCCCTTCTAGCCCTCAAACTCTTCAAACCCCTAACTTTTATGCATGCCGCAAGCACTTCTTCCCCCCAAGCTCTCTCATCGCCGAAATTCTCTTTCTCCCCACAAGCTCCCGTAACTGCCAAGCTCTCCTTCCTCTGCACGCACTTCTACTTGCATAGCTCTCCTACCATCCGTCAAGTTCTCCTGCCTCCCATTCTCTCCTATCCCCCAAAGCTCCCCTACCCGCCCAAGCTATCCAACACCCCAAAGCTCTCCTATGCTGCCAAGCTCTCCTACCGGCGCAAGCTCTACTAGCACCCCCAAGCTCTCCAATCCCCCATGCACTCCAATTCATCCAAGCTCTCCGACCATCCCAAGCTCTCCTAAACCCAAAGCTCTCCTACCCCCCAAGCTCGCCTAGCCCCCAACCTCTCCTACCCCACCAGCTCTCCTAACCCTCCCAAGCTCTCCTATCCGACTAAGCTCTCCTAGCCCCCTCCGCAAGGTCTCCTACCCCCCAAAACTCTCGAAACACCACAAGCTCTCCTACCCCCGCAAGTTCTCCTATGCCCCCGAGCTCTGCTAACATCCCAAGCTCTGCTATCCGCCAAAACTCTCCTATACCCCCACACTCTCCTACATCCCCCCCAGATCTCCTACCCAACAAGCTCTCCTAAACCCCCAAGCTCTACTACCCCCCCAAGCTGTGAAGCACATAATTATCCATCATATGTGTCTTGTAGTTTGCCGATATATATTGCTCCGAATTGTGCTGTTGATGGTGCACTCGCCTTAATACCCTGCAACATGAACAGAAAATTCAGCTTTTCTGGAGGTAGCTTTCCACTTTCTAAACCGAATTCCCCTATTTCTGGAAATAATTGCTCTGTACTGTGATTATTCCTGTGTTCAAGGAGCTCGCTTCCCCTATTTCTGCAGCTCCCCATTGCCCTGTTTCTGGAGCGTATTCCACTGTTTGTGGAGCTGCTAATTTACCAGTTCCTAAAACATATACTTTTCCTCTTTCTAGACCAAATTCCCGATTCTATCGCTATCTCCCTTATTTCTGTGCTAATAATGCTCATCTAGAGGCGCATCCGATGCTGCCCATTTTGCACCACTGTGCGAGATAATTATACAGGCCATACCTTATAATATATTGTCGCATTAAAATGCTTCCTGTAATGATTAGTAGCTATTCTTTTCACCGCTAAATTGCAAACAGCAGTCAAAAAAGATATATGACTCCTAAAAAGGGTGTAGTATTCATTTTTCTCCAATCACTTTAGGATACCTTAGATCTAATGCTCTGTTCCAGTGAACACGAAGGCAGAATATTTTCTGAATGGCGGCAGATTAGGATAAGGAGAGGTGCAACGAGACCTGGGTGACATGGTACATCAGTCGTTGAAATTTGGCATGCTGGTACAGCTGACGGTGAAGAAGGCGATTGGTATGTTATCATTCATAGCGAGGGGATATGAGTAGAGGAGCACGGAGGAATTAATGCAGTTGTACAGGACCTTGGTGAGGCCTCACCTGGAATACTGTGTTCAGTTTTGGTCTCGTAATCTGAGGAAGGACGTTCTTGCTATTGTTGGAGTGCAGCGAAGGTTCACCAGACTGATTACCGGGATGGCAGGACTGACATATGAGGAGAGACTGGAACGACTGGGCCTGTATTCACTGGAGTTTAGAAGGATGAGAGTGGATCTCATTGAAAAATATAATATTCTGACGGGACTGTATTGTTTTGATGCAGGAAGAATGTTCGCGATGTTGAGGAAGTCCAGAACCAGTGGACACAGTCTAAGGATAAGGGGTAAGATGAGGAGAAACTTCTTCACTCAGAGAGTTGTTAACCTGTAGAACCCAATTCCGGAGAGAATTGTTCATGATGGTCCGTTAGATGTATTCAAGAGGGACTTGTATATTGCCCTTACGGCTAAAGAGATCAAGGGGTATGGAGAAAAAGCAGGAAAGGGGTACTGAGGTGAATGTTTAACCATGATCTTCTTGAACAGTGGTGAAGACTCGAAGGGCCGAATGGCCTCCTCCTGCACATATTTTCTATGTTTCTATGTTTCTAATTCCCATGTTCTTCGAGCTCCTCTTTCTGCGACTCCTAATTTCCTTATACCTACATGGAATGTCCCTGTTTCTCTAGTTTCTCTCGGTAATTCAACTGTTTCTGGAGCTAATTCCTTTATTTCCGTAGAACATTCCATAGTTTCTGGAAGTCAACGTTCCCCAATTTCTGGACATTATGTTTTGTTTGTGGAGCCCCTGTTCGTCTGTTTTTGGAGCTCCAAATTGCACTGTTGATGAAGCAGCTAATTGTTCTATTTTCGTGTCGACTAGTTATATATATATAACTATCGGAAATGTGCTCCTTATGGTGCGCACTCCTAACTCCCATGCTGCAGAAACCGCTAAGTTACGTCTTTCTGGAGTAACCTCGCTCATACCTTTGTTGCCGCATAAAATTCCATAGTTTCTGGAAGTCCTAGTTCCCCACTTAATATTTAAGTGTCTATTAGTTTTATATATATATATATATATATATGCATATATATCCGAAATGTCCTGCGTATGGTGCTCTCTTCTAAGTCACCTGTTAGGGGAATAGCTGGTTTCCTGTTTCTTGAGCAAATTCTTCTCTTTCTAAATTTAATTCCTTTGTTTCTGGAGATACCTCCGCTGTACTGAACATATTCCCGTTTTCTTGAGCTCCTAATTCGCCAGCTTCAGCAGTGTCCAATTCCGCAGTTTCAGTAATTCCTAATTGTCATGTTTCTAGACCTAATTCCCATGTTTCTGGTACTAATAACCTTGTTTCTGAACTAATTATAGTATTCCTGGAACTGCTACTTCCCCTCTCTGCAATTCCTAATACCACTGTTCCTGCAGCTAACTCACCTATTTATGGAGCTCAGGTTTTTCCTGGAGTTCCTAATATCCCAGGTTGTGGATCTCCGAATGCATCTGTTTCTTTGGGTAACTATCCTGCATCTGTCGCTAATTCAACGGCTTCTGGAGCTAATACCTTTTTTTCTAACATTACTAACCCCAGCGACTGCTTCACCTTCATCCTCCGTGTAAGCATAGGGCACTCATGTACCTACATTCACGCACGGTGATCTATTGCTCTGAATGTAACGAACGAATGAAGGGCAGATCTGGGGCTGTATGAAGAACACCTCTCAGCACGATACCCTATCTCCCAGACGACATAAATGAGATAAAGGATCCCCTGTAGGAAAATATACAAATGTACCACATCCTAAAGCATCATCTCTCGTGTGCTGGCAGCTCTAAAATTGTTATTGTCCTTAGCCTGGCATGTAAAGACAGGTGCAGCTTAGTCTAACTGTAGGAATAAAAGCAAGGTTAAAGCTACAGTGAAGAAGCAGAGTAACCTACTGAGACAGAGGGAGTAATATAGCTACATGTGCACTAGGCTCACTCCCGCAACTGTTAAATTTAGAAGGGCTGGTTACGTTGAGGTGAGTAGTCAAGGAGCAAAAGGGGGAATTGAAGCACTACATGGGCCTCCGTTGTATCTGATTCAATGATAGAGTTTTCAAGTTGCCGATAGCAACATACATCATCAATTCCATATTTAGACTCATATGGTTCAGACGAGTGTTGCATTACAGGAAGCCTCGCTCGCAGCTGCTTAAAATTAAGGATATAGCCTCATGCTCAAGAAGTAAAGCCCCCAAACAGTCCAATGTGTATCATATGAGCGAAATAGATCATAAATCTGTGTCGGACTGAAAAAGTCAATGTAAAAGGACAATGGCTGTAATGTACGGTGCACAACTATTTGCTGCAATGTATAACTGTCCCAGTCCAAGAGTTTATCGAAGAGATCGGGGCGGAGAGCTCAGTGAAGGGCTAATTATCAACTACACGATTTCCCCTTGCAAGTGAATAATCGATTCATTGCCATTCAACAGTCATCGAGTGGTGTATTCATTTGTTACACTACATTATATTTAAAATAGCTACAGAATCACGGGAGTTACCTGAAGAAATAGAAGAATTCGTGGCTCCACAAACTAGGATATTCGCAACTCCCCACAAACAGATGAATTAGCTCGGGAAACCCGTGAATTGCTGCAGGAACACGCGAATTACTTCATAATCAGGAGAATTAGCTCCAAAAACTTGGGAATTAACAGATACAGAAACAAGGAAAGTATGGTTCAATAACCAAAGTAATTTGGAGCAAAAGAAAGAGGAGATTTAGGTGATACAGATAAGAAACAGGGGAATTAGGAGAGGGCAGCATGAACATGGAAATTAGGAGAGGGCTCGACAATCTAGGAAATTTGGAGACAGTTCCAGAAACTAGGGGATTTTTTCGCAGCAACAAAGTTTTAGCTCCAAACAGTTCAATTAGCTACAGAACCAGGACAGTTACATGTAGAAACAGGATTTAGGAGCTTCACAAACTGGAATATTCGGACCTCCAGTAAAAAGCTGAAGTAGGAGCTTTAGGAACCCGGGAATTAGTGCAAAACAAGGGACTTAGCTCCATAAACAGAGGAATTGGGTCCAGAATGTGGATAATTAGGAGTTACAAGAAGCAGTGAATTAGCAGCTCCAGAAACAATGGAATTATCTCCAGGAACAGAGGAATTGTATGCTGCTGAAACTGGGGAAATAGGAGCTCAGGAACACAGGACTTAGCTTATTACAGCGGAATTATATATGAAACATGGGAATTGGGTTTAGACAGAAGGGAGTTAGTGTAATAAATTGGAAAATTAGCTGTTCCTGTAGCAGGGGAATTAGCACAGCGCGCCATAAGCAGAACCATTCGGAGCTATATATATCGGGGGAATGTTAGCAGCATGAAAAAACAATTAGCCGCTTCGTAAACCGTGCATTTCAGCTTCAGAAACAGGGGAATTAGGATCTCCCCAACAAGAGAAATATCTACATAACCTGCGGTATTAGAAGCTTCAGCAACAGGGGCATTAGGAACTTCCTAAAGATGAGAATTTACAGTTCCAGGAACAGAAAAATAAGCCACAGAACAAGGGAATTAGCTCCAGAATAGACTGAATATTACCTCCTTAAATATATGAATTAATTCCAGAAAGACGAAAATTAGCTCGATAAACACTGGTATTTCCTGCACAAACCAAGGAATTATGTGCTTCAGAAGCCCCGGAATTAGGAGCTACAGCAAGAGGGGAATTATGTCCTGAAATATGGTAATTACCTCGGGAAAGAGAGAGATCGTTTGCTCCAGAATCAGAGGACATTTCGAATATAGAAAGAGGGAAATCATGAGATCCAGAAGCAAAAGAAGTTTAGGTTCCATAAACAATGTAAATTTGAGCAAAATAAACCTGAGATTTATTAGATCTAGATAGAGTGGAATTAGGAGAACATGGAACATAGCAGACAGCGCCAGGAACTGGGAAATTGGGCACAGCTTTATAAAAAGGCGACTTGGGTTTTCCTTTCGCAGGAGAATTAGGAGAGTGCAGCATGAATAGACAATTCGGTACGATATATATCGGGCAAATAGTAGCCACATAAAAAGTATAATTAAGTACTCCATAAACAGTGCAATTTGGAGTTCCTGAAATTGCGCAATGAGGAGATCCACAAAAAAGTGAAATAGCTCCAGAAACAGGAATAATGGGAACTCTCGTAACTGGAGTATTAGGAACTCCAGAAACATTGATGATACCAGCTCCAGGAATAGAAGGTGAATCCCCAAAACAGGTAATTGGTTCCAGAAACACAGATATTAGGAGCTCTCGAAACAGGGGAATTGCCTGCAGAAATATTGGAATTAGATCCACCAAGGGGCAGATCAAGAGTTCCAGAAACAGAAGACATCGTAGCTACAGATTCAGGTTGTTTAGCTTCAGAAACTGAGATTACGAGATCCAGAAACAAGGCAAGTATGGTTCAATAAAGAATGCAATTTGAAGCAAAAGATAAAGGAGATTTAGGAGATCCGGATACAGGGAAATAAGGAAATTGCAGCTTCAAACTGCAACATAGGAGAGGGAACAAGAAAGTGGGAAATTTGGAGACATCTCCGGAAAAAGGCGAATTAGCTGTTCCTAAAGCAGGGGAAATAGGAGAGCGCACCATTAACAGAACAATTCGGAGCTATAGGGGAACTCATAGCCTCAAGAAAAGGACAATGGTGTGCTCCATAAACTGCGCAATTTGGAGGTCCAGTGACGGGCATATTAGTAACTCCGCAAACCATTGAAACATTTCCAGAAACAGGTGCACTCGGACTTCCAGAAACTGGGGAATCAGCACCAGAAACTGAGGTATTACCTACTTAAACAGTTGAATTAGCTACAGAAACAGAGAAGTTACATCCAGAAACAGAGGATTTAGGATCTCCTCAAACTGGGATAATAGGAGCTCCAGCAAAATATGAATTACCTCTACAATCAGGAGTATTAGATCGATAAACAGGGGAATTGGGAGCTGCAGAACTAGGAGATCGAGGAACATGGAAATTAACTCAGAAATGAGGCCATTATCTTCAGAAACAGGGGAATTAACCCATAAAATTTGGAATTATATTCTGAGACTGGGAAAAAAAAAATGAAGAAACAAAGGAAGTATGGTTCCATAAACAAAATAAGTTGGAGCAAAAGATACAGGCACTTTAGGAGATCCAGATGCAATGGAATTAGGAGAGGACTCCATCAACATGGAACTTAGGAGCAGGCTCCATTAATTGGGAAATGGTCTGGGGAATGGACAGGGACTAGGGTTGCCTTGGTGCAGAAAATTGGGCTGGAATGTGGCACGAACTTGCGCTGGTGGATGGGACGTGAACCATGTAAAAACGACAATTACCTGCTCCAGAAAGAGCGCAATATTAACTCCAGAATCGGGGGTATTGCGATCTACAGAAACAGCTGATATATCTCCAATAATAAGGGAACTAGTACCTCCATAATATATGGATTCAGCTCAAGAGGCAGAATTATTAGTTCCAGAAGCCTTTGAAATATCTACAGAAACAGGGGTTTTACCTCCAGAAACTGAGGAATTCGGAGCTTCAGAAAAAAGCTAAATCCCCTCTGGAAACATGGGAATTAGTACCAGGAAGACGGGAATTAGCTATTAAGCAAGGAAATTAGCTCCAGAAATAGGGGACTCAAATCCAGAAGCAGTGCTATGATCTCCAGGATCAGGGGAATTGGCTGCAAAAACAGTGGAATTATACGATCCACAAGCGAGGGAAGTATGTTTCCATAAACAAATTTATTTGGAGCAAAGGAAACAGGTGATTTAGGTGATCCAGATAGTGGGTAATTAGGAGAGGGCAGCATCAACGTGGGCCTCTGAAGCAGGCTCCAGAATCTGGGAAATGTGGAGCCAGCTCCAGAAACAAGTAAATTAGCTGATCATTTAGTCGGGGAAATCGGAGAGCGCATGATAAACAATATACTGTGGTTCGAGATATATATATCATGAGTGAGTTGGTGAGAGGGGAGCGACCTGTCAAAAGCCCAGCGGGAGATCGAGAGCCAGCGGCAGTTGGTGAGAGGGGAGCGACCTGTCAAAAGCCCAGCGGGAGATCGAGAGCCAGCGGCAGTTGGTGAGAGGGGAGCGACCTGTCAAAAGCCCAGCGGGAGATCGAGAGCCAGCGGCAGTTGGTGAGAGGGGAGCGACCTGTCAAAAGCCCAGCGGGAGATCGAGAGCCAGCGGCAGTTGGTGAGAGGGGAGCGACCTGTCAAAAGCCCAGCGGGAGATCGAGAGCCAGCGGCAGTTGGTGAGAGGAGAGCGACCTGTCAAAAGCCCAGCGGGAGATCGAGAGCCAGCGGCAGTTGGTGAGAGGGGAGCGACCTGTCAAAAGCCCAGCGGGAGGTCGAGAGCCAGCGGCAGTTGGTGAGAGGGGAGCGACCTGTCAAAAGCCCAGCGGGAGATCGAGAGCCAGCGGCAGTTGGTGAGAGGGGAGCGACCTGTCAAAAGCCCAGCGGGAGATCGAGAGCCAGCGGCAGTTGGTGAGAGGAGAGCGACCTGTCAAAAGCCCAGCGGGAGATCGAGAGCCAGCGGCAGTTGGTGAGAGGGGAGCGACCTGTCAAAAGCATACTGGTGCAGCTACAACGGGAGAGAAAGCAAAATAGAAGTAGAAAGTAATCAAAAAGTGACGTCACAGCCAATGGGGTAAGTGATTGGCTGGTGTTGGGTGAGTAGCTTTTCTTTTATTTTTTATATCAGTAAGTGAACTATAACATTGTTATTACCAATTTAAGGGTATCTAAGGTTAAGACATGGCAGGAGAGCTCAGTCATGTGATATGCTCCTCCTGTACCATGTGGGAACTCGGGGACACTTCCGGTGTCCCTGACGACTACGTGTGTGGGAAGTGTATCCGCCTCGAGCTCTTGATGGTCCGCGTTGCAGAATTGGAGCTGAAGGTGGATTCACTCTGGAGCATCCACGATGCTGAGAATGACGTGAGTATCACGTGTAGTGAGTTGGTCTTACCGCAGGAGAAGGGTCCACAGCCAGATATGGAATGGAAGACCAACAGGAAGAGCAGTGCAAGAAAGATAGTGCAGGAGTCCCCTGTGGTCATCCCCCTGCAAAACAGATACACTGCTTTGAGTACTGTTGGGGAGGATGACTCATCAGGGGAGGGCAGCAGCAGCCAAGTTCATGGCACCGTAGGTGGCTCTGCTGCAAAGGAGGGCAGGAAAAAGAGTGGGAGCGCGATAGTGATAGGGGATTCGATGGTGAGGGGAATAGATAGGCGTTTCTGCGGACGCAACCGAAACTCCAGGATGGTATGTTGCCTCCCTGGTGCAAGGGTCAAGGATGTCTCGGAGCGGGTGCAGGACATTCTGAAATGGGAGGGAGAACAGCCAGTTGTCGTGGTGCACATTGGTACCAACGACATAGGTAAAAAAAGGGATGAGGTCCTACGAAAAGAATTTAAGGAGCTAGGAGCTAAATTAAAAAGTAGGACCTCAAAAGTAGTAATCTCGGGATTGCTACCAGTGCCACGTGCTAGTCAGAGTAGGAATCGCAGGATAGCGCAGATGAATACATGGCTTGAGCAGTGGTGCAGCAGGGAGGGATTCAAATTCTTGGGGCATTGGAACCGGTTCTGGGGGAGGTGGGACCAGTACAAACCGGACGGTCTGCACCTGGGCAGGTCCGGAACCAATGTCCTAGGGGGAGTGTTTGCTAGTGCTGTTGGGGAGGAGTTAAACTAATATTGCAGGGGGATGGGAACCTATACAGGGAGACAGAGGGAGACAAAAAGGAAGCAAAAGCAAAAGACAAAAAGGAGATGAGGAAAAGTGGAGGGCAGAGAAACCCAAGGCAAAGAACAAAAAGGGCCACTGTACAGCAAAATTCTAAAAGGACAAAGGGTGTTAAAAAAACAAGCCTGAAGGCTTTGTGTCTTAATGCAAGGAGTATCCGCAATAAGGTGGATGAATTAATTGTGCAAATAGATGTTAACAAATATGATGTGATTGGGATTACGGAGACGTGGCTCCAGGATGATCAGGGCTGGGAACTCAACATCCAGGGGTATTCAACATTCAGGAAGGATAGAATAAAAGGAAAAGGAGGTGGGGTAGCATTACTGGTTAAAGAGGAGATTAATGCAATAGTTAAGAAAGACATTAGCTTGGATGATGTGGAATCTATATGGGTGGAGCTGCAGAACACTAAAGGGCAAAAATCGTTAGTGGGAGTTGTGTACAGACCTCCAAACAGTAGTAGTGATGTTGGGGAGGGCATCAAACAGGAAATTAGGAGTGCATGCAATAAAGGTGCAGCAGTTATAATGGGTGACTTTAATATGCACATAGATTGGGCTAGCCAAACTGGAAGCAATACGGTGGAGGAGGATTTCCTGGAATGCATAAGGGATGGTTTTCTAGACCAATATGTCGAGGAACCAACTAGGGGGGAGGCCATCTTAGACTGGGTGTTGTGTAATGAGAGAGGATTAATTAGCAATCTCATTGTGCGAGGCCCCTTGGGGAAGAGTGACCATAATATGGTGGAATTCTGCATTAGGATGGAGAATGAAACAGTTAATTCAGAGACCATGGTCCAGAACTTAAAGAAGGGTAACTTTGAAGGTATGAGGCATGAATTGGCTAAGATAGATTGGCTAATGATACTTAAGGGGTTGACTGTGGATGGGCAATTGCAGACATTTAGAGAACGCATGGATGAATTACAACAATTGTACATTCCTGTCTGGCGTAAAAATAAAAAAGGGAAGGTGGCTCAACCGTGGCTATCTAGGGAAATCAGGGATAGTATTAAAGCCAAGGAAGTGGCATACAAATTGGCCAGAAATAGCAGCGAACCTGAGGACTGGGAGAAATTTAGAACTCAGCAGAGGAGGACAAAGGGTTTGATTAGGGCAGGGAAAATGGAGTACGAGAAGAAGCTTGCAGGGAACATTAAGGCGGATTGCAAAAGTTTCTATAGGTATGTAAAGAGAAAGAGGTTAGTAAAAACAAACGTAGGTCCCCTGCAGTCAGAATCAGGGGAAGTCATAACGGGGAACAAAGAAATGGCAGACCAATTGAACAAGTACTTTGGTTCAGTATTCACTAAGGAGGACACAAACAACCTTCCGGATATAAAAGTGGTCAGAGGGTCTATTAAAGAGGAGGAACTGAGGGAAATCTTTATTAGTCGGGAAATTGTGTTGGGGAAATTGATGGGATTGAAGGCCGATAAATCCCCAGGGCCTGATGGACTGCATCCCAGAGTACTTAAGGAGGTGGCCTTGGAAATAGCGGATGCATTGACAGTCATTTTCCAACATTCCATTGACTCTGGATCAGTTCCTATCGAGTGGAGGGTAGCCAATGTAACCCCACTTTTTAAAAAAGGAGGGAGAGAGAAAGCAGGGAATTATAGACCGGTCAGCCTGACCTCAGTAGTGGGTAAAATGATGGAATCAATTATTAAGGATGTCATAGCAGCGCATTTGGAAAATGGTGACATGATAGGTCCAAGTCAGCATGGATTTGTAAAAGGGAGATCATGCTTGACAAATCTTCTGGAATTTTTTGAGGATGTTTCCAATAAAGTGGACAAAGGAGTACCAGTTGATGTGGTATATTTGGACTTTCAGAAGGCTTTCGACAAGGTCCCACACAGGAGATTAATGTGCAAAGTTAAAGCACATGGGATTGGGGGTAGTGTGCTGACGTGGATTGAGAACTGGTTGTCAGACAGGAAGCAAAGAGTAGGAGTAAATGGGTACTTTTCGGAATGGCAGGCAGTGACTAGTGGGGTACCGCAGGGTTCTGTGCTGGGGCCCCAGCTGTTTACATTATACATTAATGATTTAGACGAAGGGATTAAATGTAGTATCTCCAAATTTGCGGATGACACTAAGTTGGGTGGCAGTGTGAGCTGCGAGGAGGATGCTATGAGGCTACAGAGTGACTTGGATAGGTTAGGTGAGTGGGCAAATGCGTGGCAGATGAAGTATAATGTGGATAAATGTGAGGTTATCCACTTTGGTGGTAAAAACAGAGAGACAGACTATTATCTGAATGGTGACAGATTAGGAAAAGGGAAGGTGCAACGAGACCTGGGTGTCATGGTACATCAGTCATTGAAGGTTGGCATGCAGGTACAGCAGGCGGTTAAGAAAGCAAATGGCATGTTGGCCTTCATAGCGAGGGGATTTGAGTACAGGGGCAGGGAGGTGTTGCTACAGTTGTACAGGGCCTTGGTGAGGCCACACCTGGAGTATTGTGTACAGTTTTGGTCTCCTAACTTGAGGAAGGACATACTTGCTGTTGAGGGAGTGCAGCGAAGATTCACCAGACTGATTCCCGGGATGGTGGGACTGACCTATCAAGAAAGACTGAATCAACTGGGCTTGTATTCACTGGAGTTCAGAAGAGTGAGAGGGGACCTCATAGAAACGTTTAAAATTCTAACGGGTTTGGACAGGTTGGATGCAGGAAGAATGTTCCCAATGTTGGGGAATTCCAGAACCAGGGGTCACAGTCTAAGGATAAGGGGTAAGCCATTTAGGACCGAGATAAGGAGAAACTTCTTCACCCAGAGAGTGGTGAACCTGTGGAATTCTCTACCACAGGAAGTAGTTGAGGCCAATTCACTAAATATATTCAAAAGGGAGTTAGATGAAGTCCTTAGTACTCGGGGGATCAAGGGGTATGGCGTGAAAGCAGGAAGTGGGTACTGAAGTTTCATGTTCAGCCATGAACTCGTTGAATGGCGGTGCAGGCTAGAAGGGCTGAATGGCCTGCTCCTGCACCTATTTTCTATGTTTCTATGTTTCTATGAAAAGCGCAATTAGATATAACATAAACAGGGCAATTGAGAGCCTCAGAATCAGAGGAATTAGGAACTGCAGATACAGGAGAACTAGGACCTCCAGATATTTGGGAATTAGCTCTAGCAACATCGGCATTAGCTCGAGAGACTGTTGAATTAGCGACCGAAACTGCGGAGTTACCTCCGGAAATGGATTAGAAGCTGCACAAACAGGGAAATTAGGATATCCAGAAAAAAGTTACATGAACTCCAGAAGCAGGGAAATTAACTCCAGGAACAGGGGAATTTGGAGCGGCAGAAAGACGGGAAGTATTAGCTCCAGGAAGACGTGAATTAGCTCCGAAAAAAGTGAATTAGCGCCAGAAACAGTGGAGTTAGGTATTGAATCTGTGGACGTATGTCTTGTTGCAGGTTAATTAAGAGAGTGCACAATAAACACGACAATTCGGCAAAGTACTAGGCACGTAAAAAGGACAATTATGGGCTTCATAAACCGCTCAACCTGGAGCTTCACAAAAAAGGGAAATTAGGAGCTCCACAGGAAATTTCTACAGAAAAATGCTTATCTCCAGAGACCGTTGAAGTAGCAAAGTAAAAAGGGGAATATGCTCCAGAACCTGCAGTAAGAGATCCACAATCTGGTATATTGGAATTGCAGAAAAAAGATGAGCTTCAGAAACAAGGGAATTAGCTCCAGTAAGAGTGGAATTGGGAGCTGCAGGGACGGGACTTAAGAGTTCCAGGATTACTGTAATTAATTCAGAAAGAAGGGTATTATCTCCAGAAACCGGGGAATTAGGTCTAGAAAGAGGAAAATCAAAATTCACAGAAACTGCCTAATTGGGCGCTGCAGAAACAGTGGAATTAGGATTTCGAGAAACAGGGGAAATTGTACAGTACAGAGGAAGTAGCCCCAGAAGCAAAGGAATTATATCGGGTAAATGGAAACACATATGGATTTTTCATAAACGGCGAAATTTGAAGCTCTCGAAGCAGGTAATTGTGATCTCCACAAATATCTGAAATGGCTCGAGCAACAGGGGAATTGGAACTGCATAACCTGTGGTAGTAGGAACTCCAGCAACAGCTGCATTCGGAGCTCACATAAGGTGGGATTTAGCAGCTCCAAGAACATTGCAACGAACCCTGAAACAAGCGAAATAGCAGCAGTAACAGGGGCAAGGTGATAGCCTTAATTACAGGCTTTAGTTCCATCAGCGGGGAATTATCTCCTGAAATATCTCCAGTAAACTCCATAAACTGGGGAATTAATTGCTCCACTAACACCAAAATTGGGAGCTCCAGAAAGAAGGGAATTATGTCCTGAAGTATGATTAGCTCCATAAAGTGGGAATATCAGGTGCTCCAGAAATAGTGGGCATCTCAGCTACAGAAACAAGGTGATTAGCTCCAAGAACAAGGGAAGTGGCTCCTGAAACAGAGGAATTAGGAGCTCCGCAGACTGGGAAATTATTACCTCTAGGAACAGGGGTATTAGCGCAAGAAACTGCGAAATTTGCTCCAGAAACGTTTGCGAAGAGCAGAGTTAGCTCCAGGAAGAGGTGCCTTAGCTGTCCCTACAGCAGGGGATTTAGGAGAGCGCAGCATAAATAGGACATGGCGGTGATATACAAATATATATATATATATCTATATATAAAACGAATAGACACTTAAATGGGACAATTAGGTGCTTCACAAACAGTGCAATTTGTAGCTCCAGAAAATGGATAATTATGAGCTCCATAAACAAATCAGAATCTCCAGAAAGAGGGGAACTAGGACTTTCAGAAACCATGCCATCATCTCCGGAAACAATGTATTCGCTCCAGAAACAGTCGAATTAGCTACGGAAAGAGGGGAATTCACTCAAGGAACTTTGAAATTAGAAGTCGCGGAAAGAGGGGAAGCAGGAGCTCAGGAACGCGGGGATTTGCGCAGAAACAAGGGAATTAGTTCCAGAAACCGTGGAATTACGTTTTGAAATATGACAATAGGAGGTGCGGAAACTGGAATATTTTCAGCTCCAGAAACAATGGAATTTACTCCAGAAACAGGGCAAGGGGGAAATGCAGAAGCAGGGAAAGCGAGCTCCAGGAACACAGGAATAATCATAGTAGTGCATAAGTAGGTTCGGAAACAGGGGAGTTATGTTTAGAAATCGGAGAGTTACTTCGAGAAAAGATAAATTATCTTTTCATGTTGCAGGGTAATTAGGAGAGCGCACCATAAACAGGATAATTCGGAGCAATATCTACTAGCCTAGAACACATGTAAAATGGACAAAAATGTGCTTCATAATCTACACAATGTGGAGCTCCAGATATATGGAAATCTGGATCACCACCGTAATTTACACCAGAAAAAAAGGTATTCGCGCCAGAAACCGTTGAATTAGCAAACAGAAACAGGGGATTTACCACCAGAAACAGATGAGATATTTCGAACGCCAGAAAAAAGATTAGCTCCAGAAACAGGGTAATTAGCTCCAGGAACAGTGGAATTAGGAGCTACAGAGAGGGGTATTAAGAGTTCCAGGAATACTGGAATTAGTTCAGGAACATGGGTATGAGCTCCAGAAACAGGGGCATTAGGTCTAGAAAGATGAGCATTCGGAGTTACAGAAATTGCCGAATTGGGCACTGCAGAAACTGCGGAATTAGGATTTCCAGCAACACGGAAAATTATTCTGGACAGCAGAAGTAGATCCAGAAACAAAGGATTTAGAAAGAGAAGAGTTGGCTCAAGAAACAGGTAAGCTAGCTATTCCTGGAGCAGGGGAATTAGGAGACCGCACGAGAAGCAGAATAATTCGGACCTAAATATATTGGGCAAATGGTAGCCACATAAATAGCACGATTAGATGTTTCATAAACAGGGTAAATTGATGGTCTAGAAAAAGGGCAATTAGGTTCTCCACAAACAAGTACAATATCTCCAGAATCATGGGAACAACGACCTGCACAACCTGAGGTACTATGAGCTTCAGCTTGAGCGGCATTCGGAGCTCCCATAAGATGGGAGTTAGCAGCTCCAAGAACATTGAATCTAACCCCGGAACAAGAGAAATAGCTCCAGAAACAGTGCAAATGGGATATCCTTAATTACAGGAATTAATTCCAGAAACCGGGGAATTAGCGCCATAACTTTTGGAGTTAACTCAACAAGCAGGGGAATTAAGTGCTCCAGAAACACCGGAATTAGAAGTTCCAGAAAGGGAGGAAATTATGTCCAGAAATATGGTGATTAGCTCCCGAAAGAGGGAGAATCTGCTGCTCCAGAAACACAGGATTTTCAGCTACAGAGACAAGTGGTTTAGTTCCACAAGACTGGGAAATTAGCATAGAAACATAGAAACATAGAAGCTGCAGGAATATTGGAATTAGCTCCAGAAACAGCGCAATTAGCTCCAGAAATAGGGGAACTGCATTTAGAAAGAGCAGAGTTAGCTCTCGAATGAAGTGACTTAGCTGGCCCTGCAGCAGGGGATTGTGGAGAGCGCACCACGAACAGGACATTTCGTAGACATACATATATAACTAGTAGACACTAAAATAGGACAATTAGCTGCAGAAACAGAGAATGTCCTCCAGGAACAGGAAAATTAGGAGTCATAGAAAGAGGAAAGGTGGAATTCCAGGAACATGGAAATTAGAGCAGAAAAATGGAATTAGCTTCAGAAACAGGAAATTAGGTCTAGAAACTGTGGAATTACATCTAGAAAGTTGAAAAGTTGGAGTTACAGAAACTCGAATAATAGCAGCTCCAGAAACAGGCGATTTAGCTCCAGAAAAAGGGTAATGGTGAGCTGCAGAAACAGCGGAAGCGAGCTGCAGCAACACAGGAATAATCACAGTACAGCGCAATTAGCTTCAGAAACAGGGGAATTATGTTTAGAAAGAGGAGGTTTTCCTCAAGAAACATTTTCTGTTCACGTTGCAGAGTAATTAGGAGAGCGCTCCTTAAAAAGAACAATTCGTAGCCCTATATTTCTGCAAAATGCTAGACACGTAAAAAGGACAGATATGTGCTTCATCAACCACACAATGTGGAGTTCCAGTAATATGGAAATGTGGAGCTTCACAGGAACTTTCCCCAGAGAAAAAGTTATTAGCTCCAGAAACAGTTGAATTAGCAAACAGAAACAGGGAAGTTCCTTCCAGAAACAAATGCATTAGAGATCCACAATCTGGGATATTCGGAACTCCAGAAAAAACATGAGCTCCAGAAACAGGGGAATTATCTGCAGGAACAGGGGAATTAGGAGCTGCACAGAGGGGAATTATACATTCCAGAAATTCTAAAAGTAATTCGGAGACACAGTATTAGCAACAGAAACAGGCGAATTATGTCTAAAAAGATGAGAATTAGGAGTTACAGAAACTGCCGAAGTGGGCACTAGAGAAACTGCGGAATTATAAGCTGCAGCAACACCGGAACGTGTTCAGTACAGCGGAATTAGCTGCAGAAACAATGGAATTGCATTTAGAAAGAGAACAGTTGGCTCAAGAAACAGGTAACCTAGCTATTCCTGTAGCAGGGGAATTAGGAGAGCGCACCATAAGCAATTCATTCAGAGCTAAATATTTAAGCGAAATGGTAGCATCATATAAAGCACAATTCGGTGTTTCATAATCAGCTCAATATGAAGCTCCAAAAAGAGGGGATTTAGGATCTTCACCAACAACTGAAATAGGTCCAGAAAGAGTGGAACAAGGTTCTGCATGACCTGGGATAGTAGGAACTCCAGCAATAGCGGCATTCGGAGCTCCAATTACGTGGAATTTAGCAGCTGTAAGAACATTGCAATTTACGCAAGAACAAGTGAAATAGCTCCAGAAACAGGGGCAATGGGATATCCTTAATTAAAGGAATTAATTACATAAACCGAGGAATTGAATCCAGAAATATTGGCGTAAAATCCACAAACTGGGGAATTAAGTGCTCCAGTAACAGCAAAATTTGAAGCACCAGAAAGAAGGGAATTAGGTCCAGAAATATCGTGACTAGATCAAGAAAGATGGAGAATCAGGTGCTCCAGATACATGGACTTATCAGCTACAGAAACAAGGTGATTAGCTGCAGAAACCGTGGGATTTGCTCCAGAAACAGAGGAATTAGGAGGTCCATAGATTGGGAAATTAGTAGCTCCACGAACAGTGGCATTCGCTACAGAAACAGCATAATTAGCTCCAGAAACACGGGAATTGCATTTAGAAAGAGGAGAGTGAGTTCTCGAAATAGATGACTTACCTGTCCTTCCAGCAGGGGATTTAGGAGAGCGCACCATATAGAGTACATTTCGGATATATATATATATATTTAATTAGTAGACAAGAAATAGAACAATTAGGTGCTTCCTCAACATCGCAATTTGGAGTAGCAGAAAAAGGCCAATTAGGAGCTCCATAAACAACTCAGAATCTCCAGAAAGAAAGGAACAAGAACTTCTAGAAACTATGATTTTTTTTTCCGGAAATACAGGTATTAGCACCAGAAACAGTTGAATTAGCTACAGAAACAGGGGAATGCTCTCCAAGAACGAGGAAATTAGGAGTCGCAGAAAGAGGGGAATTGCAGCTCCAGGAACACAGGAATTAGCGCAGAAACAAGGGAATTAGATCTAGAAACAGTGGAATTAGGTCTTGAAAGAAGAAAAGTAGGATTTACTGAAGCTGGTAAATTAGCAGGTCCAGAAACAGGGCAATACAGAGCTGCAGAAACAGGGGAAACGAGTTCCAGGAACACAGGAATAATCACAGTACAGAACAATTAGCACCAGAAGCAAGGAAATTATATTTAGAAAGAGGAGAGTTACCTCCAGAAAAGGTAAATTTTCTGTTCATGTTGCAGGGTAATTAGGAGAGCGCACCATTATCAGGACAATTCGGAGCCATATATATATGCAAACTACTAGACACGTAAAAAGGACAATTATGTTCTTCATAAACCACACAATTTTGAGCTCCAGAAATATGGAAATTTGAAGCTCCGGAGGAATTGTCCCCAGAAAAAAAAAGTATTAGCTCCAGAAACAGTTGAATTGGCAACAGAAACAGTGGAGTTACCTCCAGAAACAGATTAGGAGATCCACAATCTGGGATATTCGGAACTCCACAAAAAAGATGAGGTCCAGAAACAGGGGAATTAGCTCCAGGAACACGGGAATTGGGAGCTGCAGAGCGGGGAAATAGGAGTTCTATGAATACTGGAATTAGTTACGAAACAGCGTATTAGCACCAGATACGCGGGAGTTAGATCGAGAAAGATGAGGCGTAGGAGTAACCGAAACTGTCAAATTGGGCACTGGAGTAACTGGAGAATTAGGAGCTCCAGAAACGCTGGAATTTGATCAATACATAAAGGAGACAAAGGAATTACATTTAGAAAGAGAAGAATTTACTCAAGGAACATGTACCGAGATATTCCTGTCGCAAGGAAATTAGGAGAGCGCAACATAAGCAGAATAATTCGTAGCTCAATATTTCGTGGAAATAGTAGCAACATAAAAAGCACAATAAGGTGCTTCATAAACAGTGCAATTTGAAGATCCAGAATGAGGGAAATTAAGATCTCCATAAACAACTGAAATAGCTCTAGAAACAGGGGAACTAGGACCTGCATAACCTGGGGTAGTAGGAGCTCCAGCAACAGTTTCATTCGGAGCTCCCATAAGTTGGACTTAGCAGCAACAAGAACATTTAAACTAACCCCGGAACAAGGGATATAATCCAGAAACACGGGGAAGGGGATATATTTAATTACAGGAATTAATTCCAGAAATCGTGGAACTGGCTCCAGAAATATTGGAGTGAATTCCACAAATTGGGGAATGAAGTGTTTTTTAAACACCTGAATTAGGAGCTCCAGAAAGAGGGGAATTATGTCCAGAAATATCGCAATTAGTTCCAGAAAGAAGGGCAATCAGGTGCCCCAGAAGCAGAGGACTTTTCAGCTGCAGTTACAAGTTGTTTAGTTCCAGGAACTGGGGATGGTACTCCAAAATCAGAAGAATTAGGTGCTCCACAGACTGGAAAATTAACAGCACAAGAAACAGCGCAATTAGCTCCATCCACCGGGGAATTCCGTTCAGAAATTGCAGAGTTAGCTCTAGAAAGAGGTGACGTAGCTGTCGTTGCAGCAGCGGATTTAGACGGTTGCATCATATATATTTCAGAGACATATGTATAACTAGTAGTCATTTAGATAGGACAATTAGTGTTTCATAAACAGTCAATTAGGAGCTCCAGGAAAAGGACAATTTGGTGCTCCACAGACAAATTAGAATCTACAGAAAGAGGGAACTAGGATTCCAGAAACGATGGCATTTTCTCCGTAAATAATGATATTAGCTCCAGAAACAGTTGAATTAGCTACAGAAGCAGGGGCATTCTATGCAGGTGCAAGGAAATTGCGCGTTGCAGGAAGAGGGCCAGTAAGAGCTCCAGGAACACGGGAATTACAAACATAGAAACACAGAAAATAGTTGTAGAAGTAGGCTATTCGGTCCTTCGAGCCTGCACCACCATTCAATAACATCATGTCTGATCATTCATCTTAGTACCTGTTTCATGCTTTCTCTCCATACCCCTTGATTCCTTTAGCCGTAAGGGCCACATTCTCATCTCAGTCCTAAATGGCTTACCCCTTATCCTTAGTCTGTGTCCTCTGGCTGTGGACTCCCCAACGTCGGGAGCACTTTTCCTGCATCTAAATTGTCCAATCCTTTCAGAATTTTATATGTTTCTGTGAGATCGACTCACATCCTTCTAAACTCCAGTGAATACAGGCCCAGTCGATCCATTATATCCTCATATGTCAGCTCTGCCATCCCTGGAATCAGTCTGCCCTCTCACAATATCAAGAACGTCCTTGTTCAGATTAGGAGACCAAAACTGAACAAAATATTCCAGATGAGGCCTCACGAAGGCCCTGTACAACTGCAGTAAGAACTCCCTGCTCCTATTGATAAATCCCCTAGGTATGAAGGCCAACATATAATTTGCCATTTTTCACTGAATGCGATACCTCATGCCAACTTTCAAAGACTGATTTTTCAAGAGATTCACGTTTAGTTGCACCTTTTATTTTCCTAATCTACCACCATTGAGATAATTTTCTGCCTTCGTATTTACTTGAAAAGCGCAATAGAACAAAGGTATGCTAAAGAGACTGGAGAATGATGAATACTGCCACACGCTTTTCAGGAGTCATCGATCTATTTTGATTGCTGTTTGCAATTTGGGGGTGAAAAGAATAGCCACTGATCATTGCAGGAAGCATTTATCATGCTACAAAATATTACAAAGTATGGCCTAGAAACTTATCTCGGTCAGTGGTGCAAAATGGGCAGCATAGAATTCGCTGCTCGATGTGCATTCTTAGCGCAGAAACAAGGGAGTTAGCGCCAGTAATATGGGAATAACGTCTTGACACTGTGGAATTTTCTCCTGAAAGAAGAAAAGTAGGAATTTTAGAAAGTTTCACAGCTTGGGGAGGGTGGCAGGAGAACTTAGCAGGGGTGCTTGTAGAAGAGCATGGGGGGTTAGGAATGCTTGCAGGGATTGGAGAGATGGGGGAGAGAGCTTGGTGTGAAGCGACATTGGGGGAGAGCTTAGGCGCAGAAGTGCTTGCGAGTGTCGAAGAGGTTGTGGGGAGTAGGAGAGCTTGGTGGGTTGAGGTGCTTGGGGGGAGAAGAGAAGTGGGGAGTGGGGTAAAGGGTATTGGTTGTAGAAGACAGCTTGTGTCGGGGTAGTGGAGAGCTTTGGTGCGTAGAAGTTAGATTGGGGGCGGTTACAAGTGTGTTTGGAGGGGATAGAAGGGAGCATGTGGGGGAAAGTGAGCTTGGGGGAGTGAGCTTGTGGGGAATGGAGCTTGGGGGTGGAAAGAGAGCGTGTGGGGAATGAGAGCTTGGGGGCAGGGAGCTTGCTTGGAGTGGAGGAGAGCTTGGGGGCAGAGAGCTTCGGTGGATAGTTAGCCTTGGAGGTGCAGGAGAGATTGGGCATTGGTAGGAGAGATTGGGGAGACAGGAGATATTGTGGTTGCAGCAGAGCTTGTGGCGTAGGAGTGCTTTAGGGAGTAGGAGCTTGGTGGGTAGAAGAGATTGTAAGGGGTAGAGGAGCGTTGCGGGGCGGGGGTAGCAGATAGGATGTATGGCCATTAGGTAGCTTGGAAGGGTAGAAGGGAACTTGAGGGCAGTTAGAAGAGCATTTGTCACGGGGGAGAGAGATCTTAGGGTGTGGGAGTAGAGCGAGAGAGCTTAGGGTGGAGCAAGCTTGTTGGGAATCGGAGAGTGTGAGCTTGGCGGGGGCATGGGAGAAAGAGCTTGAGTGGAGGGAGGATAGAGAGGCCTTGGATGGCGGGAAGAGAGATAGCTTTGGTGGTTGGGAAAGAAAGAGATGGAGCGGGGAAGAGAGAAAACTTGGACGGGAGGGGGGAGGAGGTGAGAGAGAGATTGAATTGTGTAGGAGGAGAAAGAGAGCAACTTTGGGTATTGGATGTTGAAGACCGAGGGTATTGGTTGGGGAGAGAGAGCTTGGGGAGTACAAGAGAGCTTGCAAGGGGAGTGGAAGAGAGTATGCAGGTTTAGAAGAGAGCGGGAGGAGCAGAAGTGAGCTTGTGGGCGAGTTGTACATGGTGCTAGGACAGCCTGGGGGAGGAATAGCTTGGGGGTAGGAGAGCTTGGGAGGTCGTTGACTTGGGGTTATTAATGCTTGCGGGGGTGGGAAAACTTGGAGATAGGAGAGCTTGGGGGGTAGGGTAGGAGAGATTGGGGTGTTGGAGAGCTTGGAGGGCGGGGACGCAGAGCTTGTGGGAGTCGGTTAGCTTGGGGTGAAAAGAGTGCTTGGAGGGGCAGGCTAGCTTGTTGAACTTGTGGGGGAGGAGCTTGAAAGGGAATGGAGAGCTTGGGGGAGGGAGGGAGTGAATTTGTAGGGGAAGAGCACCAGGGGGGAGGAGAGATTAGGGTTTACGTGAGCTTGAGGCATAGGCTTCCTTGCGGGGATTAGAAGAGAATGGGTAGTAGGAGATCTCGGACGGTAGGAGACCTTGGGGAGTAGGAAACAGTGAAAGTTAGGAGAGCTTCGGTGGTAGGCGAGCTTGGGATTAAGAGAGCTTGTGGGTTAGGAGAGCTCGTGGGGCGGGTAGGAGAGATTAGGGGGATAAGCACGCTTAGAGCGAAGGAGACCTTGAGACGGATCGTGTAGGAGCGTTTGAGGAGGGAGTAGTGCTTGCGGGGAAGGAGACTTAGGCGATAGTTGAGCTTAGGATAGTAGACCTTGCGAGGGTAGAAGCAATTGGGGGTTCGATGAATTGGGGCTGTAGGAGAGCACAGGGGCTTTGGAGAGCTTGGGGACTTGGAGAGGTTGGGGGTAAGTGAGCTTGGAGTTTCGGAGAACTTGCGGAGGGAGGCAGGATTGCTGCGGAAGGAGTGCTTGGTTGATTGGAGAGTTTGTAGGTCAGGCACCTTGAGCGGATAGGAGAGCTTGGTAGTTAGGACAGCTTAGTAGGTAAGAGAGCACGGGTATAGTCGGAGAGCTCACGGTGTGGGAGAGCTTGAGCATGACGAAGAGTTGCATGGGTAGGATAACTTGAGTGGTAGGTAAACGCAGGGCGGGTACGAGAATTATGCGGGGTAGTTGCCTTTGCGGATGGGTTGGAGAGCATGGGGGTTAGGAGAGGTTTTGGGGTGTATGAGAGATTGGGGAGAAGGCGACGTTGGTAGTGAAGTAGAACTTGCAGAGGTAGAAGCGCTCGGGGGTGGGGTAGGAGAGCTTGGGATAGTTGGACAACTTGAGGCGTTTATGAAAGCTTGGGGGTGTAGGAGAGCTTGAGGATTAGTAGAGCTTAGGGCTTACGAAAGCTTGACGGGATAGGAAAACTTGGTGGGCAGGAGAATTTCGTGGGGGAGGAGAGAATTTTGGGTCGGAGCAAGGGTTGGTAGGAGTGTTCGGGGGGTATGAGAGCTTGGGGGAGGCAAACATGGAGGGCTAGGATAGCTAGGGGGCGTAGGAATGCTGAATGGTGTACGAGAGTTTAGGCGGTTCCGAGAGCTTGTGTGTGTACGAGAGCTTGGGGGTACGAGAGGTTGGTGGGTCCGAGAGCTTGGAGGGGAGTGTACGAGAGCTTGGAGGAATATGAGAGCTTGGGCGGGAAAAGATCTTGTGTTGGTATAAGTGCTTGCGGGGTACGAGAGCTTGGAGTGGTACGAGAGCTTGGGGACGTATGAGAGCTTTGGGACGTATGAGAGCTTAGGGGCAGGTGAGCTTGTGGCTGTGTGAGTTAGGGTCATAGGAGATCTTGCGGTGTGGTCAGAGAGCAATGTGGTTTGGAGACCTAGATGGAATACGAAAGCTTGCGACATGGGTGTGCGTCGGGTTTTAGGAGAGCTTAGGAGTAGGAGAGCTTGGGGCGTTGGAGAAAATGTGGGTCGGTTAGGAGAGCCTGGGGGAACGAAAGTTTGGGGATGGATTAGGAGAACTTGGTATGGTAGCGAACTTGACAAAATAGCTTTGGGGTTAGGGGACCTAGTTGGGGTAGGAGAGCTTCGGGGCTCGGAGAGCTTGGGATGTGGTTAGGAGAGCTTGGGTCTTAGGAATGTTTGGGGCGTTAGGAGTGCTTGTCGCTCAGGAATGCTTGGGGATTAGAAGAGCTTCGAGCAGTTGGAGAGCTTGGGCGTGCGGGCAGGAGCGCTTGAGGAGTACATGAGCATGTACGAAGGAAAGTGTCGGGGGTTAGGAGAGCTTGGAGGCGTCGCCGAGCTACATATTTAGGAGTGCTTGTGGGGTCAGGACTGACTGCGGGTTAGGAGAGCTGGTGGGTAGGAGAGCATGAGTGGGTTAGGAGAGCTGGTGGGGTGGGAGAGGTTGGGGGGTAGGAGAGCTTGGGCAGGTAGAGAGCTTGGAGGGTAGGAGAGCTTGGAAGGGTACGAGAGTTTGTGTGATTGGAGAGCTTGTGGGACGAGGAGAGCTTGTAGGGTAGGAGAGCTTGAGAGGTTGGAGAACTTGGAGGGTAGGAGAGCTTGCGGTGTTAGGGGAGCTTGGGTGTAGGAGCGCTTGGGGGTTAGGTGTTCTTGGAGGGGTAGGAGTGCTAGGGGGGTTTGAGAGCTTGGGTGTTGTTGGAGAGCTCGAGGGTGAGGAGAGCTCAGGGGCTAGGAGAGTTGGAGGGCTGGGTGAGTTTGGGGGTGCGATAGCTAGTGGTGGTTGGAGAGTTTGGGGGGCAGGAGAGCTTTGTGCGGGTCGGAGAGCAAGGGGCGGGTATGGGAGATTGTGGTTAGGAGGGCGTGACAGAGAAGGAGAGCTCCGGGTCTAGGGGAGCTTGGGGTGGGTAGGAGAGCTTGGGGGAGTAGGAGAGCTTCGAGGATAGGCGAGCTGCGGCAGGTAGATGAGTTGGGCTGGGTAAGAGTGCTTGCCGGGTATGTGAGTTGGTGGTTCGGAGAGATTGTGGGGGTTAGGAGAGGTTGCAGGCATCGAGAGCTGGGTGGGGTAGGAGAGCTCGAGTTGATTGAAGAGCTTCGGCGTGGGGATAGGAGAGGTTGGGCGGTAGGAGAAATTTGGGGATTTGGAAAGCATGGCGGTGTAGGAGAGTTTGAAGGGTAGGAGAGCTTGGCGCACAGGAGAGTTTTGGTGAGGGTAGTACGGCTTGAGGTTAGGAGCGCGTGGTGTGTTGGAGATCTTGTGGGGGTAGGAGAGTTTGCGAGGGGTAGGAGAGTTTGGAGTTTAGGTGTGCTTGGAGGGTAGTAAAGCTTGGAGGTGTTGGAGAGTTTGGACGACATGAGAGCCTGAGTTGGTAGGAGAGCTCGGTGGGTAGGAGATCTCAACGGGGGATGAGAGATTGTGGGGTAGGCGAGTACTGGCAGTGAAGAGAGTTTGGAGCTAGTGATAGGAGCGCTTGCGGGTTACCGGACTTGGTGGCTTGGTGAGTTTTGGGCGTTAAGTGTGTTGGAGGGGCCGGAGAGCTTGAGGTTTCGGAGAGCGTGCGAGGTTAGGCGTGCTCGGTGAGTAAAAGAGCTTGGAGTGGTCCGAGACCTTGGTGGGGTGCTAGAGTTTGGCGGGCAGGAGAGCTGAGCCGGGTAGGAGATCTTGTGCGGTTAGGAGAGCTTGGGGCGCGGGGCAGGAGAGCCTGGCGGGGTAGGAGTGCTTGGGTGGGGAAGTAGATCTTTTCGGGTTAGGAGAGCTTGCGGGGTAGGAGAACTTGGGGGTTAGCAGTGCTCGGGATTGGTAGGAGAGCTTGTGGGTGGAAGCAGGAGAGCCTGGGGAGGCGGAGTAGTAGAGCTTGGTCGGAGTATGAGTTCTTGGGGTGCTCGGAGAGCTTGGGGGTGGATGAGCTTTTGGGAGTAAGAGAGTTTGAGGAGTAGGATATCTTGTGGTGGTAGGAGAACTTGCGGGGTAGGAGAGTTTAGAGTGGTAGCAGAGCTTTGGGTGGTTGGAGAGTTTGGGAGGGTCGGAGAGCTTGGGGCTTAGGTGCGCTTGTGGGGAAGTAGGGCTTGGGGTGTTCGGAGACCTTGGTGTGAAGGAGAGCTTTGGGGGGTAGGAGAGCTTGAGGGTGGGAGAGCTTGTGGTGGTGGAGTGTTTGGGAGTGGGGGAAGTAGTACTTGCGGGAGAGGAGATCTTTGGGATGGTCGGAGTATTTTGTGGGGTAGGACATCTTGGGGTTGCAGGAATGCTTGGCGGGGTAGGAACGTTAGAGGGGTTGGGGTGCTTGGCTGGGTGGGAGAGATTTTGGGGTTAAAAGAGCTTGGGGGGTAGTTGTGCTGCGGGGCTAGGTGAGCTTGTGGGGTTAGGAGGCGCTTTTGGGAAGTAGGAGACCTTCGGAGAGGAGGAGAGCTTGTGGCATAGGGGATCTTGGCGGGTCGAAGAACTTGGGCGGGATGCAAGCTTCTGGCAGGTGGAAGAACTTGGGGGTAGTCGAGCTTTGGGGTGGTAAGAGAGCTTATGTGTGTTTGGAGTGCTTGTGGGTGTAGGAGAACCTTGGTGGCTAGGAGAGTTTGAGATGTGAGAATTTGCTTGTGGGAATGCTTTGGTGTGGTAGGAGAGCTTGAAGCATGGAGTGCTTGAGGGGTTGCAGAGCTTGTGAGGGTGGGAGAGCTTGGTGGGTAGGAGAGCTTGGGGTGCAGGTAGGAGAAATTGGGGTTATAAGAGGGCTTGGTTTGGGTAGGAGAGCTTGGATCGGTAGGAGCACTTACGGCGTTTGGAGTGCATGTGGTGGTAGGGTTGCTTGGGTGGTATAGGAATGCTTGCGGGGTAGGATAGCTCAGGGGATAGGGAAGCTTGTGGGGGTACTAGCAGAGTTTGGTTCAGTCAGAGAGCTTGGGGGTGACTGAGAGATGGGGAAGTAGGAGTGTTAGGGGGATGAGAGCTTGAGTGGGGTAAGAGAATTGGCGTTTAGGAGAGTTCCGTGGGGTAGGAGAGCTCGGGGTTGTCAGAACATCTCGGATTTGGTGGTACGAGATCTAAGGTTTAGGTGTACTTTTGGCGGGGTAATAGATCATGGGGTGTTGGTGAGCTTGGATGGTAGGAGAGCTTTGGTGGGGAAGGAGAGCTTGGCATGGTAGGAGAGCATGGATCGCTAGGAGAGCTTGGCTGTGGTATGAGAGCTTGTGCTGTTGGAGAGTTGGAGAGAGGAGAGTTGGGGTCATGGGTGAGTTGGGACGTTTGGAGAGCTCGGGATGAAGGAGAGCTTAGGGGTTATGAGATCTTGGATTTAGCAGAACTTGCGGGGGTCGGTGATGTTCGGCTGGGTAGGAGCGCTTGCGGAGTAGGTGAGCTTGTGGGTAGGAGAGTTTGGCGGGGTAAGGATAGCTTGGGAGTAGGGGAGGGTGATGGAACGTGAGCTTGGGCTGGTTGGAAAATTTGGGAGGGTTGGGACAGCTTGCAGTTTTCGGAGATTTTGGCGGGTAGGAGAGCTTGAGGCGTGTAGGAGAGCTTGGGGGATAGGAGAGCTTGGGGGTTATGAGATCTTAGGGGTTTGCACAGCTTGGAGGCAAGAGATCTTGGGGTGTTAACAGAGCTTTGGGGGTTAGGGGATCTTCGGTGCGTAGGAGCGCTCTGTGGGTGGTAGGAGAGCTTGGGCGTGTGTGAGAGCTTGGGGTGTTGATGAGCTTCTGGCAGGAGGGAGAGCTCGGGGTGGGTCGGAGCGCTTGGCTTGTATTTGAGCTTGGGGTAGGAGAGTTCGTCGGGGGTTAGGGGAGCTTGGAGACGTCGGAGAGCTTGTTGGTGTCGGAGAGCTAGGGGAGGTAGGAGAACTTTGGTGTTGGTAGGAGTGCTTGGGAAATACGTGAGCTTGGGATGTCGGAGAGTGTGGCGGGGTAAGGAGAGCTTGCGGGGGAAGAAGAGCTTAGGGTGGTAGGAGAGCATCGCGGGTAGAAGAGCTTGGTGGGTCGGAGAAATTGTGGAGGGGTAGGTGAAGTTGGGGGTGTAGGGGAGCTTGCGGGTAGGAGGGCTTGTCGGTTAGGTGAGGTTGGGGGCTAACAGAGCTTGGGGTGTATGAGAAATTGGGTGATTTGCGAGTTTGTGGGCTAGGAGAGCTTAAGTCGTTAGGAGAGCTTGTGGGGTTCGGATTGCTTGGCGGGGGTGGCGACGCTTGTGGAGTAAGGGAGATTGGAGAGCTCGGAAAGTAGGCGAGCTTGAGGTGAAGGAGAGCTTTGGGGTACGTGAGCTCGGGCATGTAGAAAAGTTTGCGCGGGGGTTAGGCGAGCTTGGAGGTTTCGGAGAGCTTTGGGTGTAGTAGAGGTTGTGGGCGTAGAGAGCTTGCGGGGTGTCGGCGAACTTGGGGGATAGTAGAGCTTGGGTGTTATGAGAGCTTGGTGGGTTGGAGAGCTTGGGGGGCAAGACTGCTTGGGCTGTTAGGAAAGCTTTGGTGGTTAGGAGAGCTTGGGTGAGTAGGAGAGCTCGGAGGTTGGTAGGAAAGCTTAGGAGCAAGAGAGCTTGGGGTGCGAAGAGAGCTTAGAGTGTAGGAGAGCTTTGGGAGTAGGAGAGCTTGGTGGTACGTGAGCTTGGGCGGATAGGAAAATTTGAGAGGGTTAGGAGAGCGTGCAGGTTTCGGCGATATTTTGGGGTAGGAGAGCTTGAATCATGTGGGAGAGAATGGGGCAGCGGAGAGCTTGGGGCTTATGAGATCTTCGGCGGGTTGGAAAGGTTAAAGGCAAGAGACCTTGGGGTATTCGGAGAGCTTTGGGGGTTAGGAGAGCTTGTGTGTGTACGAGAGCTCGGAGGGTGGTAGGAGAGTTTGGGCAGGTATGAGAGCTTGGGGGGTCGGAGAGTACGGGGGCTAGGAGAGCATAGGGTGCGATGAGAGCTTGGGATGTAGGCGAAATTTGGGCAGGTAGGAGAGCTTAGGGTGGGTATCAGCGTTTGGCTGGTGTGTGAGCTTGAGGGTAGGAGAATTTGCCGGTGGTTAGGAGAGCTTGGAGTTGTCTGATAGCTTGGTGGTGTAGGAGATATTGGGGAGGTAGGAGAGCTTGGGGGGGTAAGAGCTTGAGGGGGTAGGACAAATTGGTTTAGGAGCGCTCGTTGGGGTAGGAGAGCTCGGGGCTGGTTGGACAACTTGTGGTTGGGAGTACGAGATTTTCGATGTTAGGAGAGCTTTGCGGGGTAGGAGAACTTGGGGGTTAGGAGACCTTGGACAGTAGGTAAGCTTGGAGGGGTAGGAGAGTTTGGCGGGGTAGGAGAGCTTGGGGTTTAGGAGAGCTTGGTGGTGGTATGAGAGCTTGGAGTGCAGGAATGTTTGGAGGTCGGAGACTTGGGCCCATGGGAGAGTTTCGGGGGGTTAGAAGAGCTCGGGGTGCAGGAGTGCTTAGGATTTAGGAGATATTGCGTGATAGAAGGACTTGGGTTTTAGGATAGCTTGGGGGTGGGTAGGAGCGCTTGGCGAGTACGTGAGCTTGGCGGGTAGGAGAATTTGGCGGGGTTAGGAGAGCTTGAGGGTGAAGGAGAGCTTGAGAGGTTAGGAGAGCTTAAGGCGTAGGAAAACATGTGGAGGAGGTAGCCGAGCTTGTGGCGGTAGGAGAGCTTGGGGAGTAGAAGAGTTTGTGGGGGACAGAGCTTGAGGTGCAGAAGAACTAGGGGGTTAGGCGAGCTTTGGGGGTAGGAGAGCTTGAGAAGTTCAGAGAGCTTGTGGGGAGAGGAGAGCTTGTGTGTTCGTGAGCTTGGGCAGGTAGATAAGTTTCGGGTGCTTAGAAGAGCTTGGAGGTGTCGGAGAGCTTGGCGGGTCGGAGATCTTTGGGGGCGGTGGAGAGGTTCGGGGGTAGTAGAGTTTGTGGGGTAGGAGAGCTCGCGGCGCAGGAAAGTTTAGGGATTCGGACATCTTGGGTGATAGGAGGATTTTGGAGGTAGGAGAGCTTGGGATCTGTAGGAGCGCTTGGGAGAGGCGAGTACGTGAGGTTGCGCGGTAGTAGACTTTGTAGGGATTAGGAGTGCTTGCGGGGGAAGCATAGCTTGAGGTGGAAGGAGAGCATCGCGGATAGGAGAGCTTGAGGTGTTAGGAGAGATTAGCGGGTAGGAGAACTTGTGCAGGGGATAGGAGAGCTTAGGGGGAGGTAGGAGAACTTCGGGGAAGCAGAGCTTAGCGAGGGTTAGGAGAGCTTGGGTTTTTCGGAGAGCTTGGGCGTAAAATAGTTTTGGGGAAACAGAGCTTGGAGTGTACGAGAAATAGGGGGTTTGGCGATCTTGGAGGCTAGTTGTGCTTGAGGTGTTAGGAGAGCTTGTGGAGGTAGGATTGCTTGGGGGTGGGAGCGCTTGGGGGGCTAGGAAAGCTTGGGGACGTAGGAGAGCTCGGGTGAAGCAGATCTTGGGGGTTCGTGAGCTTGCGCGGGTAGGGAAGTTTGGGGTGGTTAGTAGAGCTTGGAGGTTGCGGCGAGCTTCGTGGGTAGGAGAGCTTTGGGGCTGAGAGCTTGAAGGGGTAGGAGAATTTTGGGGGTTAGGAAAGCTTGGGGGCTCGGAGAATTTGGGAGGTAGGAGAGGTTGGGTGCTCTGAAGTTTGGGAGGTAGGAGAGCTTGCAGGGTAGAAGAGCTTGCTGGTACTTGAGCTTGGGCAGGTTGGACTATTTGGGAGGATTAGCAGAGCTTGCAGGTTTCGGAGATCTTGGGGGCAGAAGAGCTTGTGGGTGTAGCAGAGCGTGGGGGTGAGGAGAGCTTGGGGGTTATGAGATTCTGGGGGGAGGACAGCTTTGGAGGGGGCAGCATCTCTTGGCGTGTTAGTAGAGCTTTGGGGGTTAAGAGAGTTTGGGTGGGTAGGAGAGCTCGTTGGGTGGTAGGAGAGCTTGGAGGTAGGAGAGTTTATGAGGGGTAGGAGAACTTGGGGTGTTAGGTGAACTTGAGGTGTACGAGCGGTTGGGTTGCAGGCGAGCTTGGGGCGCAGGAGAGCTTGGTTGTCGGGTATCTTGGGATGGTCGGTGAACTTGGTGGGTAAGAGAGCTTGGTGTGGGGTAGGAGCAATTGCAGGGTGGCAGAGGTTGAGGAGTAAGACAGTTCTGGATTGGAGAGTTTGGGGTCGGTAGCAGAGATTGGTGGGGGTAAGATTGCTTGGTTGGCTAGGAGAGCTTGTGGGTATGATAGCTTGGTGGGGTGCTGGGCGGGGTGCAAGAGAGCTTGGGGTGTTAGCAGAGCTTTGGGGGTTAGGTGAGCTTGGGTAGGTAGGAGAGCTCGCGGGGAGGTAGGAGAGTTTGGGGCAGGGGAATTGTGGTGGTTGGAGAGCTTGGAGGCGTTGGAGAGCTTGGTGGTGGAGAAGAGCTTGCGGGGCAGGAGAGCTTGCAGTGTTCGGAGAGCTCTGGGTTGGTCGCAGAACTCGGGGTGGGAGGAGGAGAGCTTGTGAGGAGGGATAGGAGCGCTATCCAAGGAGGTTCAATGAGCTTGGGGGTAGAAGAGTTTGGAAGGTTTGGGAGAGATTGGAAGGGTCCGAGAGCTTTTGCTATAGGATAGCTTGCGTGGTTAGCAGTGCTTGGCGGGTAGAAGAGCTTCGAGAGTTCGGAGAGCTTGTTAGGATCGTCGAGCTCTCCATACCCGCAAACTAATACCACTGCTCCGCTCTCTCCCCATACCTTGTATCAATCCCAGAATCTATACAGAAAGAGAGTCACATAGAGAGGGACGCACACACACAGACACATATATTTGTCTCTATCTCCCTCGCTCTTTGTCTGTCTCTCTCTCTCTATCTCTCTCTCTGTCTCTCTCTCTGTCTCTCTCTCTCTCTGTCTCCCTCTCTCTCTCTCTCTGCCTCTATTTCTCTCTGTCTCTCTTTCTCTCTGTCTCTCTTTCTGTTTTTCACTCTCTCCCTGACTCTCTCTCCCTCTGCCTCTCCCTCTTTCTGTCTCTCTGTTTCGCTCTCTCTGTCTCTCTCTCTCTCTCTCTCTCTCTCTCTCTCTCTCTCTCTCGTTCTCTCTCTTTCTTTCTGTCTCTCTCTGTCTCTCTGTCTCTCTCTCTATTTCTATCTCTCTGTCTCTCTGTCTCGCTGTGGCTATCTCTCTGTCTCTCTCTCTCCCTCTGTAGCTCTCGCTCTGTGTCACTCTCTATCTCTCGCTGTCTGCCTATCTCTGGCTCTCTCTGGCTCTGTCTCTCTCTCTCTCTTTTCTCTCTCTGTCTCTCTCTGTTTCTGCCTCGCTCTGTCTCTCTCTCTATCTCTCTCTCCATCTCTCCCTGTCTCCCTCCCTATCTCTCTTTCTTTGTCTCTATGTCTCTCTCCATCTCACTCTCTCGGCCTGTCTCGCTCTCGCTAACTATCTCTCTGTCTATCTGTTGCTCTATCTCTTTCTCTTTCTCTGTCCATCTGTCTCGCACTCTCTCTCTCTATCTCGCTCCCACTCTCTCTGTCTCTCTCTCTGTCGCTTTCTCTCACTGTCTCACTCTCTGTCTCTCTCTCTCTCTCTCTCTCTCTCACTCTCTCTCAATCTCCGTCTATCTCTATATCTCTGTCTCTCTATCTGCATCTCTCAATCTCTCTCCCTCGCTCTGTTTCTGGCTTTCGCTCTCTCTCTCTGTTGCTCTCCCTCTGTGTGTCTCTCTCTATATCTCGCTGCCTGCCTATCTCTGACTCTCTCTCCATTTAGCTCTGTCTCTCTCTCTGTCTCTCTCTTTCACTCTCTCTCTCACTCGCTCTATATTTGTCCCTCTCTGTCTAACTCTCTGTTTCAGCCTCGCTCTTTCTCTCTCTATCTGTATGTCTCTCTCTTTCTCTTTCTATCTCCACCTATCTCTCTCTCTCCTCCCCTCTGTCTCTCTCTTTCTCTATCTCTTTCCCTCGCTGTGTTTCTGACTCTGTCTCTCAATGTTGCTGTCCCTCAGTGTCTCTCTCTCTTTCTCTCGCTGTCTGCCTATCTCTGACTCTCTCTCCGTGTCGTTCTGTCTCTCTCTCTCTGTCTCTCTCTCACTCTCTCTCTCACTCGCATTCTCTTTGTCTCTCTCGGTTACACACTCTCAGACTCGCTCTTTCTCGATCTGTATGTCTCTCTCTGTCTCTTTCTCTCTCTCTGCTTCTCTCACTCTCTGACTCTGCCTCTCTCTTTTTTCCCTCTCTCTGTTTGTCTCTCTCTATCTGTGTCTCTATATCTCTCTCCCTCGCTCTGTCTCTGTCTCTGTCTCTGTCTTTCTCTCTCTCTCTCTCTCTCTCTCTCTCTCTCTCTCTCTCTCTCTCTCTCCCCCTCTCTCTCTCCCTCTCTCTCTGTCTATCTGTCGCTCTATCTCTGTCTCTTTCTCTTCCTCTCTTTCTCTCTGTCTCTCTCTATCTCTGTCTCTGTCTCTCTCTCGCTCTCTTTCTCTCTTCTGCCTCTCTCTCTGTCTGTCTGTCTCTCTCTGATCCTCTCTCTGTCGATCTTTCACTCTGGCTCTCTTTATCTCACTCTCTGTTTCTTCCTCGCTATTTCTTGCTCTATCTCAATGTCTCTCTCTCTATCACTTTCTCCCTCAATGTCTCTCACTCTCTCTCGCTCTATCGGACTCTCTGTCTCCCTCTCTCTCTGTCTGTATATATCTCTCTGTCTATCTGCATCCATCTCTATCTCTCTTACTCTCACTCTCCCTTTCTGCCAGTCTCTCTCCCTCACTCTCCCTGTCCCTGTGCCTGTCCCTACCGTCTCTGTCCCGATCTCTCTCTGTCTATCTCTCTCTCTTTCGCTCTATCTCTCTCTGTCTCCGTCTCTCTCCGTCTTGCGTTGTCTATATTTTCCTCTTCCTCTCTCTCTCTTCCTGTATCACTCTCGCTTTCACTCTCCCTCTGAATATCTGTGCTCTATCTCTTTCTCTATCTCTCCCTACCTGTCCATCTCTCTTTTTCCCTCTCTCTCTCTGTCTCTCTCTCTCAGTCTGTCTCTCACCCTCTCTGTGTCTCTCACTCTCTCTCTATCTCTATCTATCTCAATCTCTCTGGGTCTCTCTATCTGTCTCTCTCTCGATCTGTATCTCTCTATCTCACAATATCCCACCCTCGCTCTGCCTCTCTGTCTCTTCTCTCTCATTCGCTCTCTCTGTCTGTCTCTCTCTCTCTCTCTCTCTCTCTCTGTCTGTCTCTGTCTCGGGCTCTGTAACAAGAGACCTGGTATAAAATGGCCACCACGCATCTGATGTAAAATGGCTGCTGAATCTTACACAAACAAATATCACTGCCCCGCTCTCTCCCCATAGCCCTGTGTCAATCCCCAAACTTATCCCAGTGCCACGCACTCTCCCCACAGCCCTGTATCAATTCCGAAATATAATCCCACTGCCCTGCTCTCTCCCAATAGCCCTGTGTCAATCCAAAACTAATCCCACTACCCGCTCTCTCCCCATAGCCCCGTTTGAATCCCAAACTAATCCCACTGCCTCACTCTCTCCTCTGAGCCCTCTATCAATCCCCAAACTAAACCTACTGCCCCACATTCTCCCCTTAGCCCTGTATCAATCCTAGAATCTATAGAGAAAGAGAGACAGATAGAGAGAGAGACACACACAGACACATAGTTATATATATAGACAGAGAGAGGGAGAGAGATAGAGATAATGTTTGTCTCTCACTCTTTCTCGCTTTCTGACTGTCGATCTCTCTCTGTCTCTCTCTCGCTCTCTCGATCTCTGTCAACCTCTCTCTCTCTCTCTCTCTCTCTCTCTCCCTGTCTCTCTCTCTCTTTCAATCTGTCTCTCTTTCTCTCTGTCTCTATGTCTCGCTTTCTATTTTTCTCTGTCTCTCTTTCTGTCTCTCTCTCTCTCTGTCTGTCTCTCTCTGTGTCGCTCTCTCTCTCTCTCTCTCTCTCTCTCTCTGTCGCTCTCTCTCTCTCTCTCTCTCTGTCGTCCTCTCTCTGTCTTTCTCTCTCTCTCTCTGTCTCTGTCGCTTTCTCTCTGTTCTTCTCTCTCTGTGATCTCTCTTTCTGTCTTTCTGATCTCTCTGTCTCTCTCTCTCTCTCTCTTCTCTCTCTCGGTAGCTCTCTTTGTCATGTTTGTAACCTTCACATAACTGTAAACAACATGCAACAACACTGTACATTTTATACAACTGGGAAATACACACCTTGACCACAGGTGGTGAACTTGTGGGAGACCCTCCTTACCTGGTCAGCCAGGAACGTAAATGGAGGTTCCACGAGGCTCAGCACTCCTCGGTCCGTGGAATAAAGGTGCAGGTCATGAGTGACCTTGCCTGCTGTAAATGCTTTGTGTGAATATGTTCTGGAGTTGAGGACTCCACATCTGGCGACGAGAAACGTGAATCACTGAACCACAAGGATGGCGACCGGGAGCACAGAGGAACGTTACTGTGAGGGTGAGGACTGGCACGATTTTGAGGAGCGAATCCAGCAGACATTTGTCACAAAAACTGGCTGGGAGTGGAAGCAGCTGACAAGCGGAGGACGCATCTACTGACAAGCTGCGGGACAAAATCGTATGCTGTGATGAAATACCTGCTTGGACCTCTCAAACCGGTCGACAAGTCGTTCGAAGAGCACAGCCAGCTAATGAGTGAACATCTGAAACCGGCGAGCAGCGCACACATGGCCCGGCATCGGTTCTACACACACAGATATTGGGATGGGCAAAATATCTCGGACTTCGTTGCACCTCTGACGCGCTTTGCCAATTGCTGTAAGTTCACAGACGCCTGCAGGGGGCAGATGTTAAGGGATTTTTTCATTGAGGGCATGAGTCATGCCTGTATTTTCAGGAAGCTTATCGAGGATAAGGACTTGAATTTGGAAAGGGCAGCTTTGAAAGCTCAGAATTTCTTGGCGGGTGAAGAGGAGACCAAGATAATTTACGCACGCAGCGCTGGTTTCAACGTTGCGATGAACCTGCGTGTTAATGTTGTAAAATTGATACAGAACCCCGCAGCAGGCAAGGTCAATTCGACACTGCCCAGGCAGCAACAGAATCTAGGGTTGGACAGCAACAGAGTCAAAGGCAGGAGGTTCGCTAGTTCACGCCATCAAGAGGAATGTGATGGGACCATTGACACCCACCATCAGAATGCTTAGAAACAACCAAGGGGACAATCAGTTAGGAATGCCTGGTAACAGCCCCTTTGTGAACAACAATCTCAGCCAATGCTGGAGATGCGGGGGTAGACACTCTGCTAAAAGTTGCAAGTTCCAGCAGTTCACCTGCAGGAATTGTAATGCCAGAGGACATTTGGCTAGAATGTGCAAAAAGGCTGTAGCGAGGCTAATCTATGAAACAGAGGAATCAGACGAGGCTCTACAATGCAGTATGATGCCTGGGGCAAAGCCTTGGGTGCTGAGGTTCAGAGGGTTCATGTCGCTGACGTCTGCATCTCATACACCAAAACGCCACCCATGATGATGACATTTTTATTGAATGTCGTCCGGTGCACATGGAGCAAGATACTGGAGACAGCCAGTCCCTTATGAGCGTCCAACAATTTGCGAGACTATGGTCATACAGAGATAACAGGTCCAAACTGGAATGCATTGATATGCATTACGCACGTACACCAAAGAAATCATCCCAGTGCTCGGCAGTGCAAATCTGGTGGTAACACACAATGGATCAAAGAACCGCCTGCCACTCAGGATTGTTCCGTGTAATGGCCCCGCGCTTTTGGGAAGGAGCTGACTAGCCGAGATGAATTGGAAATGGGGAGATGTGCACGCCATTTCGTCTGTGGAGCGAAGTTCATGCTCCAAAAATTCGGGTCACTGTTTCAGCCCGGTGTCGGAACGTTCAAGGACAACAAAGCAGTGATACACATCACCCCGGATGCCAGGCCAGTGCACCACAAAGCCAGAGTGGTGCCGTATGTGATGCGTGAGAAAATTAAGAGTGAATTGGACAGGCTGCTCAGAGAGGGCATAATTGTGCCGGTTGAATTCAGTGACTGGGCGAGCCCCACGGTTTTTGTCCTTAAACCGGATGGTTCGGTCAGGGTCTGTGGCGACTACAGAGCCACCATCATACGATTGTCTCTGCAGGACCAATACCCGTTCCCGAGAGCGGAAGACGTTTGTGCCACGTTGGAAGCTGGCAAGCTGTTTACGAAGTTGGAGCTGACTTCGGCCTACATGAGACAGGAACTGGCTGAAGAATCCAAGCTTAGACCACCATCACGACGCACAAGAGATTATTCATCGACAACAGGTGTCCGTTTGGCATTCGTTCAGCGAGCGCAATGGATCCAGAGGAACATGGAAAGCTTGCTCACGTCAATTTCCGGCACAATCGTTTTCCAAAACGACATCCTAATAAGGGGTCGAGACACCGAAGCCACTTCCACAACCTGGAGGAAGTACTACGCCGACTGGACCGGGTAGGCCTGCGGTTGAAAAAGGCTAAGTTTGTGTTTTTCGCCCGAGAGGCCGAGTTTTTGGGCAGGAGCGTTGCCGCAGACGGGATCCGGCCTATCGAATCCAAAACGGAGGCGATCTGCCCTGCGCCCCATCCATAGCAACACATCGCAGTTTCGATCGTTCCTGGGACATTTGAACCATTTTGGGAACTACCTGCCTAACTTAAGCATGTTGTTGGAGCCGTTACATGTAATCCTGCGTAAGGGTTGTGACTGTTTCTGTGGGTACTGTCAGGACCGGGCTTTCAACAAGGCGTGCAACCTGCTTTGTTCTAACAAACTGTTGACTTTGTATGACGCCTATAAAAAACTGGTTTTAACATGCGATGCATCATCATACAGCGTTGGTTTGTATTGCAGCAGGGAAAGGTCGACGGCCGACTACAACCGGTGGCTTATGCCTCCAGGTCGCTCTCCCAGGCACACCTTGCGTACGGCATGGACGAAAAGGATGCACTCGCTTGCGATTACAGTGTGAAAAAGATGCACCATTATTTCCTCGACCGACCGTTCGAGTTAGAAACGGAACACAAGCCATTAACATTCATGTTTTCCGACAGCAAGGCTGTCGACGCCAACGCGTTAGCTCGCATACAGCGATGGGCACTCAAGCTGGCTGCATATGACTACACCATACGGTATCGGCCAGGCACAGAAAATTGTGCTGACGCGCTCAGAAGGCTTCCTCTGGCCACCACCGAGGGGGCAGCGGAGCAAAGCGGTGAGGTTTTGACACGGCAGGCTCCCCCATCACAGCCCGCCAGATCAAACTATGGACCAACAGGGACTCCCTTCTATCCATGATAAGGAAATGTGGCCTGACTGTGGATTGGGCGCCCGCACAAGGAGCGTACACCGAGGAGGTCAGATCATTTCAGAGACAGATGGATAAGCTCTCCATCCAAGCCGACTGCCTACTATGGGGCAGCAGGGTGGTCATGACGCAGAAAGGGAGGGATGCATTCATCAGTGAAATCCACAGCGAGCACCCTGGCATTGTGCCAATGAAGGCTACTGCCCGGTCACATGCATGGTGGCTGGGTATTGACTCAGACCTGGAACACTGCGTTCGCAGGTGCACAATATGTTCCCAGCTGGGCAATGCCCCCAGGTATGCACCGCTCATCCCGCGGCACTGGCCCACCACGCATCCATGTGGACTATCCTGAGCCGTTCATGGGAAAATGTTCCTGATTGTAATCGATGCATACTCGAAATGG